>NW_018128406.1:91082-92375 GCF_001952655.1 Monopterus albus
CAGCTGCTGGTGCGTCAGTTTTCTCACTGCCTCCTCATCTGCTTGCTTTTGGCGGGTTACACTGGCACGTGCTTTTGTCACAGCATCCACCACATAGTCAGTAAACTGTTCAAATGGCATATTATACAGTCCCACAGCATCACCCAACTTAATCTGCCTGGGGCAGTCTGCTGACAATTCTCTTTCTGAGAGCCTGTCGGTGAAAAATATCCTCTTCAGGCGTTGCACCAGTCTGTCTTATCCACTCTCTTCGAGTGAGGTGCACATAAGCCTGCGGGCTTTCGTCATCCTTAATCGGAGTTGCCACAACGCTGTCAGGTTGGACTCTAGTTGGAAACTGCAGTCTCAATGCTGTCTACAATGTGTTGCGATGCCGGTTGAAAATGTCACCATCATGGGCTTGTGTTCCTGCAAACTCATCCAATTGAGCTGCTCTCAGGGTCTCCTCCATTTCCTGTTTGCCCAGGATTTTTCCCAAGAGAGCCTTAATATCTCCCATTGCCAGAATTGTGGCAATAATTTCTTCCTCAAATGCAGCTATCCACTTTCCAGCCCCATCTTGGAGACAAGGGAGGCGCTGCACCAAGCCCTCTAAATCCATTGTAGGCCAGGGCACATACTGTAGCTGAGCCCCTTTGGCCAGCAGTGGATATGATGAAGCATCTGCAGCTCCAGTTGGATGTCCTGTTTCTCCACTGGTGTTAAGTGTGATTACTGCATCCACGCTTCCAAATTCTCTCTCTGATGGGGAATGACCCCCTCTGTGAGCTTGAGGTGATGACTGAACTCCTTTTTTCCTCATTGTAACATGAGGAGGCTTTGGTTTAGCTCCTCCATGATCATATCTCTCTTCCTCCTCTTTCTCCTTTCTTCCGGGAGTAGACACCTTACTGGGCACAGGTGGAGGGCTGAGGGAGTATTCTTTTGAATCAAAGGGGGCAAAGGCCTCTTCTTCTTTGGCCTTTGGCCCATCGCCCACCTCACCACACTGCCTGCCCTCCTCTTTTTCAGCATCCATCAATACTTTCACAATTTCTTCATGCAAGCCACTTAAACGTTTGCGGGCCTCTCCATGTGGGAGATTCAGCCCTCTCCAATAAGCCTCGGGCAGATCCTCCAGGTCATCTGGCAGCTCCCCCTTCTCCCGCTGTCCAAAGCTGGCTGTCTGCTCCAGCTCTTCCACAGGATAAATTGACTTCTTTCCAGATTTCATCACATAGTCACCTTTGAGTCTTAGCTGTCGCACAGGCATTTGAGTGGCGTACGGTGGTGGCTGATCCGTTCCCCGAACCA
>NW_018128406.1:92457-94422 GCF_001952655.1 Monopterus albus
TGGATGACAGCAAGTTCTCTTTCACGCTTACGCACACGCTTTGCCGACTTCTCTTTGGCCTTATGGTTTTTTAAAACCACCTCCATTTCGCGACATTGATTGAGATCAAATGTTCCATCTTGTGGCCAGGGTGACAGGAGATTTCGTGTTCTGCGGTTCCACTTTCGTGACAAGTTGTCAATTTCCTCAGCGAGCAAAGGATTTTGCTTACCTAAAACCACCACTGGAGACATGCTCTTCAGTTTTTCAGACTCCATGGCCCTGCTGGGTTATGTTCTACTGTATGCCTGTAGCAAAATACCTATGTACTTATATACCACTATAATACACTGTGGGATGAATGGCACCACCCCAAAATTCAAATAATATGAAGGACTTAATGGGATATGAAACCTTAAAAAATGGATAAATATGAACATGCAGATAAATGACCACAATCAAAACCAAATTTAATCACTTAAGGCAACTCTGCTATGTTAGAGCTGCTGTTCTAGCTTTCTCAATCCTCCCTGTAATTTAAACCTTAATGTCCACTCATGTGCATATATTGTGTGTATAAATCTAAAGAAACGCATACATGTGCCAATTAGCAAGAATAGAAAAAATAGCCTTTTATTATTATCCTCAGTTGCTTTAACTCACTCTTCCCTTTCAATTATAATTATAACATTATTTAATATTTGAGCTGCTCTCCCCTGTCTGTGCTCTTCTACACGTCACGCCTGCACCTCTCACAGAAATCACCAAAGGGCAGGGGGAGGTGGAGCCACAGCCCAGAGCGGGCCACCACTTCCAGTATTCTAGAAGACAAGCTACAGAGCGGACCGCTCCGACAGCTTAAACAGGAGCAACCCAAGTCTGAATACTTTCCGTACCCACTGTATATACAGTATATTTTCAGTGTATCTTTACCTTGTATAAACCTTCAATATAACACAATATACATGTCTTAAGCAAACTTTTTATATGTGAGAAAACATAGAGCAATTTGCAACTTATATACACAACCAGAGAGCACTCTCACATCTGACCCTGAATTTGTCTCAGCGCACACACACACACACGCAGGCCTGCATTCAAACACACACTTTAAGTCCGGACTTTTATTTAAAATTCTACAAGCGCTTGTACGTGGGCTTTTCCCTCTAGTTGGCCAACAAAAACCGCGTGGACCCTGCCAGATTAATTGTCAAAACCGATCAAATGCTTGACTTAATCCAGCCTCACACACAACCCTGTGGTCACTCTCAGTTTTATTCATCTCAGAATAATGGAGTAACTTAATCACTTTGCTGCCAAATCCTAAACCGCAGGGGCGCAGAAGTCTGCCTGCACTGCAGAAACGTTACTCCTAATTTCAACAACTTACTACATGGTTTACAAAGCCAATCCTAACTTGTAACAACAGCTTTTTAATTCCCAATCCTAGTTGAGTTATGTAAGCCAGATCCTACTGCAGACCCACATGCAGGTCAGACTTCTGCTACACAGCCTCAACTCTACCAATATTTTTATCCAATCCAGGCAACTTTATAATTCATAATTTCATGCTGTTCACTGTTCAATCCTATTGCCTATCAATTATGTTTCATCTCGTCCAATGCCAATAGGCTGTATTCCTCTGTTATTTTCCTTAGAGCATCAACCATACACAACACAATCACACACATATACTCAAGTCTTAGTAAGTCATATATACAGAGTCAAAGTCAGTCCTGGTGATTCTATCTCCAGCCCTCTTTTCTTTTCTTTTTCTCTCCCATTTTATTTGTTTATTTATTTTTCTCATGTACACAGGTACTTGAAGGAGAGCCAATCAGGAGTTACGTTTAGGCTTAAAACAAACCTACCGGCACTCAACACAGCGCTCCACAGGCACAGAGAGAGCCATTCATCAATATATGAAAAGGGAAACTTACCCTTTTTCAGTGGCCACTTGTGAAAAGCCGGCTCTGTGCCCACGAA
>NW_018128406.1:94578-101612 GCF_001952655.1 Monopterus albus
CACACACACATGCACGCACGCGCCTCTACAGACGCAGTTAAAATACTCGCACTCACGCACACACACAAAGAGCGGACCGCACCCAAAACAAAAAAACAAACTGCGCAGTAACAGATTCAGTATATCTACAATGTATCTACAGCCTGTACAAACCATTAATATAACCCATTATATATTATCTTAAACAAACTTTTGTCATATTTCATAAAACATGAAGCAATTTACAACACATATACTCAGCCTATAGTCAAACACACACATTTAAGTCCAGACTATTTACAAAAAGCGCTTTAAGTGGGCTTTCACTATACTTGGCCAACCGAAACCGTATGAATCCGCCAGGTTAATTTGTCAAAACTGATCAAATCTCGACTTAACCCAGCTCATACGCACAACCCTGCAGTCACACTCAAATTTATCTCTGAATAGTGGAGTAACTTAATCACTTTGCTGCCAAATCCTAAACCGCAGGGGCGCAGAAGTCTGCCTGCACTGCAGAAACGTTACTCCTAATTTCAACAACTTACTACATGGTTTACAAAGCCAATCCTAACTTGTAACAACAGCTTTTTAATTCCCAATCCTAGTTGAGTTATGTAAGCCAGATCCTACTGCAGACCCACATGCAGGTCAGACTTCTGCTACACAGCCTCAACTCTACCAATATTTTTATCCAATCCAGGCAACTTTATAATTCATAATTTCATGCTGTTCACTGTTCAATCCTATTGCCTATCAATTATGTTTCATCTCGTCCAATGCCAATAGGCTGTATTCCTCTGTTATTTTCCCTATAAAATGGACCATGGACCATAAATAGCACAATTACCCCCAGTGACTTATTTACACAGTGTTAATAGGTGATAAGAGTGATGATAGGTCTTATGTCAAAGTCATTAACGGTGATCCTACTTCCCAGCCCTGTTTTTCCTTTTTCCCCACACAGACACTTGAAGGAGTATTAGGTTTTGCTTGCACATGGAGGTGAGCGAGCGAGAAGAAAAGAGGCAGACCCAGGTAGCCTACTGCGGTGCAAGATGTGGTTTATTAATATATACAGTGTGGTGATATGTACAACAAAGAGTCCGTGGTTACTGAGGTATGGGGAGTAGCTGGGTGTCGACCAGCAGCAGGAGGTGAGGAGTGAGGAGACGGATGGTGTGGAGGAGGTGGGCCAAGCTGCGTGGTGGGGTCACTCCTGGGCTGGTCGAAGGTTGAGAGGTGGCTATTGAAAAGACAGAGAGGTGTTGGTAACGGTAGAAACAACAACGGTGACTGTGCATCGACCTGCCTGGGAGGGAAGAGTGGAGCTACGGTGCGGAGGAAGCAGTGCAAGGAGAGAAAACAACACAGGAACTGGTCAGAGAAGTAGGGAATCGGATAATCCAGGACAGTAATGTGGTATCAAGGCAAAGTACAAAAAAAAACCAAGAAGAACAACAAGAGAGCACAACGAACTACATATCTCAACTATGCTAATAACTATTAACTATATTCAGTTTGCTTTTACCACTACAAGTACAGCCTTTGTGTCAGATTTTTCTGTCTGCAATGAGGAAATGTAACTCAAAAATAAAAATAAACACCACAACTGCTGCATAACACAACATAAATACAACAGTCGAATAACACAACAGGGTGCTGTATGTGTATAAAACTGAATGCAGAATGCAGAAATGTGAAGAGAGTGAACTACAGTGAACTAATGAGATAGCTGTAGTTGTCCTTTAGTTTTGACAAGAGTTTCAATGTCTGGGCTGATAGTAGACAGAGCTACTCTCAGATCATGTTCAGTGTCCAACCTGTTCCTTTGCTTTGACTTGAGCTGTACCAAAGTGGAGAAGCCACTTTAACACAGATAGGTTGTTGTGAACAGTAGGATTGCTTTGACTGCCAATGTAGCGAGGGAAGGATATTCAGACATCATGTATTTGCACCAGAAATGGGGGAGCCTTAGCTCATCAAATTTCTTTCTCAGCATCTGGTCACATGACAGCACAACTCTCCTGCTGTGTGGCAAGTGTTGGGAAACATGTCAAGTCCATTTTTAGTCAGTGATTTATCCACAAGCTCAACTTCTTTTTGAAGGCAGTGACTTTGTCAGTCTGTTCAAAGATGTTGTGTCCCCTCCCCTGCATAGACACGTTTGTGTTGAGGTGCTCGAACACCGGCAAAATACGCCACGTGCACTGAGCATCTTGTGTACTGGGAGTTATTGTGTGAGAGGAAGACGGCAATTTCATGTTTAAGCTCGTAAAAGCGTGACATTACCTTTCCCCTCGAAAGCCAGCAAACTTCAATATAAGACAACAACTGGACATGCTCTGATCCCAGGTCTTTGCACAGCTATGTGAAACAGTGGCTGTTCTTGGCACTCCGTTTAATGTAGTTCACTATTTTTATGACATCTTTCAGTGTTGTATCAAGCACTGGCACCATATCCTTAGCCACAAGTGCTTCTCAGTGAAGAAAGCAGTGAGTCCATGTTGCATTCGGCGCTCT
Source organism: Monopterus albus (assembly GCF_001952655.1). NCBI lineage: Eukaryota > Metazoa > Chordata > Actinopteri > Synbranchiformes > Synbranchidae > Monopterus > Monopterus albus. Next base: position 97,081 of record NW_018128406.1, read on the forward strand.
CTCCAGGATTTTCTTCACAACTCCTGAGTTTTTTCCAGTCATGGAAGCTGCGCCATCAGTTGTTACCCCCACACAATTGTCCCAACGCAGTCCCACAGAGTCCAAAAATAAATCAATAGCATTGAAAATGTCCTCTGTCTTTGTAGGCGTGGGGAGGTCTCATAGAAACTGTTCCTGTATGTCTCCATCCCACACGTGTCTCACGTAAACAAGCAAAATGGCATTATTAGCAATATCTGTTGACTCATCCATCTGCAATCTATAGTAAGCGCTGGCCTGAATCCGCACTGAGGTCTGTTGTTTTATGCTGGCTGACATGTCTTCAATGCACCACATTATGGTGTTATTAGATAGCGGTACGGTCTTCAACTTGTCCGCTGTTGACTGGCATTCTCCGGCGACACACCCCTCCATTGGGTGTTCTTCTCGTGTCAGAGCCCAGGATGCTCCAGCGACACAGCCCTCCACTGGGTGTTCTTCTCGTGTCAGAGCCCGGCATGCTCCAGCGACACAGCCCTCCACTGGGTGTTCTTCTCGTGTCAGAGCCCGGCATGCTCCGGCGACACAGCCCTCCACTGGGTGTTCTTCTCGTGTCAGAGCCTGGCATGCTCCGGCGACACGGCCCTCCACTGGGTGTTCCCCCTCGTGTATGTTTGCATTAGGGTGTGGTATTGTCCCGGGACATGGGCCTACATTTGATGTTCCTCTTGTGTGTGTGTGTGTGCTTGTGTCAGAGCCCGGCATGCTCTGGGGACACAATGTTCCCCCATGTGCGTGTTGTGGCTAGAGTGGTAATGCAGACTAAATTAATTCAGACAAACCATTACAATTTAAAGGATCATTTAATATTACAATTATTCTGGATAGAGTAGTATTTAAACACATAATCTTGTAGTTAGGGAACAGAGAACAGAGATCAGAGAGCAGAGACTCTCCTCTTGCAATGGAATAGATAAAACATAAGAAGATTGTCAGAAGCACCAGTCAGTCAAGTCATTGGATGTCGGTCCCAAGTCGGTTCCCCTGTCAGCCCCAGTCAGTCGTCGTTTCCCCCCGGCCCTCCGAGGCCGGGCTTGTGGTACACTGTTCACGGTAGCATGGTCATCCTCTCTCTCCCTTCTGCTGGTCGAACCCAGCCTTTATCTGCTCATGTTCACACAGCTCTGCATGGCCGGAGCCATGAAGATGCGGTCCCATGCCAGCTACCCACACACCTTTTTTCGAGCATTGTCTAAACTGTCCAGTACATGACCTTCTAGGTCACGTAGACCTAGCGGACATTTCCCTTTTCTAAACCTGGACAGAGCACTCGAATAGTTCACATAAGTTGCAGCTGCAGTATCTGTATGGTCGGCATGGTCCGAGGACATGATGTTCCCCCATGTTCGTGTGCGCTTGTGTCAGAGCCTGGCATGCTCTGGAGACACGATGTTCCTCTCGGGTTAGAGCCCGGCATGCTCTGGTGACATGGCCCTCCACTGGGTGTTCTTCTTGTGTCAGAGCCCGGCATGCTCCGGTGACATGGCCCTCCACTGGGTGTTCTTCTTGTGTCAGAGCCCGGCATGCTCCGGCGACACAGCCCTCCACTGCGTGTTCTTCTTGTGTCAGAGCCCGGCATGCTCCGGCAACACGGCCCTCCACTGGGTTTTCGTCTCGTGTCAGAGCCCAGCATGCTCCGGTGACACGGCCCTCCACTGGGTGTTCTCCCTTGTATGTGTTTGCATTAGGGTGTGGTCTTCTCTGGGGACATGGGGTGTGGTATTCTCTGGGGACATGGGCCTACACTTGATGTTCCTCTTGTGTGTGTGTGTGCTTGTGTCAGAGCCCGGCATGCTCCGGGGGCACAATGTTCTTCTTGTGTCAGAGCCCGGCATGCTCGGTGACACGGTCCTCTAATGGGTGTTCTTCTTGTGTCAGAGCCCGGCATGCTCTGGCAACACAGCCCTCCACTGGGTGTTCATTTCGTGTCAAAGCCCGGCATGCTCCGGCGACACGGCCCTCCACTGGGTGTTCCCCCTTGTATGTATGTTTGCGTTAGGGTGTGGTATTGTCCCGAGACATGGGCCTACACTTGATGTTCCTCTTGTGTGTGTGTGCTTGTGTCAGAGCCCGGCATACTCCGGCGACACGGCCCTCCACTGGGTGTTCTCCCTTGTATGTGTTTGCATTAGGGCATGGTATTGTCCCGGTACATGGGCCTACAATTGATGTTCCCCTTGTGTGTGTGTGCTTGTGTCAGAGTCCGGCATGCTCCGGGGACACGATGTTCCCCCATGTGCGTGTGCGCTTGTGTCAGAGTCCGGCATGCTCTGGAGACACGATGTTCCTCTCGTGTCAGAGCCTGGCATGCTCCAGTGACACGGCCCTCCACTGGGTCTTCTTCTCGTGTCAGAGCCCGGCATTCTCCGGCGACATGGCTCTCCACTGGGTGTTATTTTCGTGTCAGAGCCCGGCATGCTCCGGCAAGACGTCTCTACACTGGTTGTTCCCTCTTGTTTCTATGTTTGCCTTAGGGTGTGGTATTCTCTGGGGACATGGGCCTACACTTGATGTTCCCCTTGTGTGTGTGTGCTTGTGTCAGCGCCCGGCATGCTCCGGGGACACGATGTTCCCCCATGTGCGTGTGCGGGGACATGCCTGGGACACATCCCTAGGAAGGCGCCCAGGAGGCATCCAAAACAGATGCCTGAGCCACCTCAGCTGACTCCTCTCGATTTGGAGGAGCAGCGGTTCTACTCTGAGCTCCTCCTGGGTAACCGAGCTCCTCACCCTATCTCTGAGGTTGCGCCCGGCCACCCTGCATCTGGGATCTTGCCCTTTCAGTCATGACCCAAAGCTCATGACCATAGGGGAACTGTAATAATCTTGAGCTAAGTTAACTCAGGTTTCAAGGCTGAAACTTGCAAGTAATCTCCATATTGGATTTCACTCACCATTTTTGTAGCTGTGATTCATTATTTATTTTGTTAGTTAACAGGCAGTGGCCAAGCGACAGACCCAGGTCAGCTGCTTGTGAAGCAGCCATACTCACCACTACATCACCAATGGGGCTTCAAAGGTTTAAGCACAGCTTTATTTACAGCTTTTATCAAGGACTTGGGTCCATTATTTCTTTCGCTGTGAGGATACGCAGATCACAGTTACACACCTCTAAAATAATCACTGCTGTTCAGTTTATTAGTGGCACTGGGAGGTTTATGTAAGCTTTAGAGTGCAGAGAGCTCAGCTGGTTTCCATTTTTCTGTCATTATGCTTTTTGATTAAACACAAAAGACTGCAGAGCACTGTAAAATCTATAGTTTTTGAACAAATGACCTTTTGAACAAGACCAGGATAGTTAATGATCATGGTGTTTTTCTCCAAGGCATAAAGGGGACTGGGGTATTTGTACATTAAGATGTCTTTCATGTTCACAATACACTGGAGGTGATTTTTAATGTTGTGAAGCAGTGATGTGATTGTAACTATGGAGACGACACAGTGCTTGTAGCTCGCTAAGCCAGCTGTCTCCTGAATACCATTCTCAATCTGATAAGGAAATAATAAATGACCCACTTTGCCTTGTATTTCATTGTGGAGCTAAAAACGCGCCCCTGGGAGTATCAGCTTAAGCTCTAATTGAGTAGAAATGATAAACTCTCCCTAGGTTTACAACTTTGGCCAAGAGGAAGGTGCGGTAAAGCTAATACGGCCTAAGGTCTCCACATTGACAAGCTGAGCATGGGATCCAGCATGGCAATCAAAAAATGTTAGGGGTAAGACTTCATGTTTGAGGTGTACCTTGACCAGACCTTCAGAGAGCTGTTATGAGATTCCTTGTTGTCCCAGCATGAGTGTGCTTTGAGTGGTGTGTTTGCGTCTGAAAGATGCTGTGGGAGTGAGGCCCTCAAAGGCACAGGGTCATTTCTGCTTTCTGTTCGCCCAAACCTGCTTGTCTGAGCCTCACTGTATTCAGGTGAGGATCCATGTAATTGCTCACTTGTCCAGAATTTTCAGCCAATTCGTTTCACAGTGACCTGAGGCCATCTAAGGCCCTCGTAATAGACCCGTCGGGTGCGGTGTTGTTTGGACTGTAAGGGAAACATGAATCCCCAAATAGTGCGCATACAGTATGCCCCCTCTTTCAGTCATTAGCATGGCTGTAGCTATTCGAGTTTGCCAGGTCATGATGGAGGTGGCAGACAACTGTTCTGCTGCCCCTGTTATAGCATCATGAGTGTGGTTGATAAAACGCTGTTGGTTATAATACAAGTAATTTATCCATTCCACATTTTTGTTAATAGTGGGCCAGAGGAAAATAGATTCAAATCCTGCTGCTATTTGATCTCGTGCTTTAAATTCATCAGGCACCCCCCTTGGAACATCATTGTGAGGGTTTTAATTCTGTACCCTTTGGCTGGAAGTGTCAATGTCAGAGTCAAAGTCAGAGGTGGAGGTTCTTAAGTCAGTCCGAACCTCAGTCAAAGTTCTGTTACCTGGGCCACTTGCAGGTGAACAATGGGTCTTATGGATCCAATTACTGAGCCTGTCTT
>NW_018128406.1:107859-111609 GCF_001952655.1 Monopterus albus
AACTAGTGTCAGTGACTTTACCTGTAAACCTCATCATAAATGACAAAGTTGTTCTTTATCGGCATAGTGGAGAAAGTCACAATCTTCTTGCTGAAACCATCGATTGCCACTACATGAGTCACACCAAACATAACGAGCTTCTCATTTTGGTCAATATGAAGCTTGTGACCCATGTATTCTGCATTGTAGGGTATGGGGTTCAAATTCCGGGCACCCTAGACCATAAGAGGTACTTCATTGTTTATATGGTTAGATATTATGATGTTACACTGTGTTCTACTGCAGACACAATTCAAAGCAACCTTACCTGCTGTCTTGCATTGTGGTAGGGCTGATGAATACTTTTCATCACTTTACCCACTCTGCCGTCAGCAACTTTAACCCCTTTTGCGGACAAATAGCCAGTCATCATTTTTCAACCAAAAGTAGGTCCAGTCTGGAGATAAAAGTAGCCAAGCAATTGTTTTTATACTTTATGATTTATTGTGTCCTAAATTTATTACGAGATATATAAAAAACATAATTTCTGTTTATGAGTAACATGATTAAGTAATTAACACTAGTGCTGATTCAAAAGGCTGCATTTGCCAATAATTCCGATGTTTAAATGTAATAATTCGTTTTATTTTAGAATGGCATTTATTTAACTAAAGTAACTGTATAAAAAATGTTTTAACTACAAGTTGATTGTCAGGGCAGAAGTCTTAGTAGCCCATGCTCAGCGCACCAACTCCGCACGTTCCTCTCAGAAAAGCCTCGAGTTGATCCAAACTTTGTACACAGTGCAGCGGAAATTGCACTGCAAGACTCTCCATTTCTTCTGCTGTCTTCAAAAAATCCTGCATAAGTTTGCAAAGCCATGTTGTGGAACCACAATTTACTTTACTGACATAACATATTGACTTCCGTAAACACGTCCTTCTCTGTTTCCTCTTTCATTACGCTGCGCACAAAGTTTCAACTTCTGGGTCACAACAAAATCTCAACCGCATAAATAACGCAAATCCAATGGCTGCAAAGTACACGGACCCTACCCACCCGGCAGCGCATTAAGGAAAGAAAAAGCCTGTGGGTTAAAGGCAGCTCTGGACAAACAATGGTCTTTTTTTCACGAGGCCGGTGAAAAAAAATCACAAAAAGCAACTGAAGCTTCGTTTAGAGCTGCAAACTTTTTGATAAAGAGCAAGAAAGCCTTTTCGGATGGGGAGGTTTTTAAAGAAGCTATGATGATTGATGCAAACACAGTCTTCAAAGATGAGAAGCAGGGTCCCGATGTCATCTCCGCCCTCTCCGATGTCCAACTTCGAGCAAGTACGATGGCTAAAAGAATATCCTCTATGTCCGAGAACTTAAATGAGCAACTGGACTGAGATCTCGCTACGTGCAGGTGGTTTAGCATCCAGTGTGACGAGTCGGTTGACAGCACCAGCACATGATATTCATCCCAATGGTGTTTAATGATTTCTCTACAAAAGAAGAACTGCTGACACTTCTGCCCCTGAAGACAACGAGGGGAATTGACATCTACAACGTGGTGAAAAGCTACCTTGTGGACAAAAAGGCGCCATTAGAGAAGCTGGTGTTGGTGACAACAGACGGGGCTCCCACCATGACTGGACGGTATGCAGGCTTCATTGTGCAATGCAAAAGTGATCCTGATTCCCAAAATTTCTACACTACCAGCAGGCGATATGTGCAAAAGTGACCGGCTTTGATCATGTGATGACTCCTGTCCAGTCACGTGCAGTGAGGTTGACAGCATGTGAGGCACTGACTCTTTTGGAGTCAGATTTACAAATACAAATGAATCCAAAAGAATATTATATTCATCATTTCATTGACAACAGACAATGCGTAATGTTTTATATCTCATACCAGCATTCTTCACACAAGCATGTGACGCATATTTCATTTGAGGTTAAAATTTATTCTAATTGAGCTTATTTCAAACTAGAAATAATAAGTTTTTCGGGTGTACCACTCCGTTTGAAAAGAACGGGTAAGGTTCTTTCCCGTGGTCTGAAGCAAACCTTTCAGCTCCGGCGTTGGTTTTCCTTTAGTTATTACCTCTTGTTTTGATTGAAAGTCCAGATTTGCAAATTTTCTCAGCTTGTAAATGTAATCTTCCATTTTGATAAGGCGGATTGTAAAGGAAATATAAACAAGAACAAAGAAAATTGTAGGTAGCACGACAATCTGTGGGCTCACTAGCGCCCTCTGCCACGAGGCAGGGGTACTGTTTGCCTCACTGAGTAACTTTTTTTACTGGGTTTTATGATTAATCTGCGAGCCTAAACACGTTACAGAACTACATTTTATACATTATACAGATTATGGAATGGCAGAGCATATAATCAGAGTGTTTGAAAGCATTTTATTTGCTATATATAGAGGGACAGCGACACACTATTTGCATCGCATACAGTTTGTGAGGATTACATGATCCACTGAGCGGCACAGCAAAGTGCTGCCTCACGGCACATCTCTTCCCTGTATTTGAACGGCACATACGGAAATTCTGCTATTCTTTATTGAAAAACATAATTTTAATTTTGGATTCGAACGGTAAAAGGTGTGGTGTTGTGTTAAATAGCCTTTGGTTATGGTTAAGTGTAGGAGGAACCAATGTGGGAGAGAGGAGATGTGGAGGAGACCGATTAGAGTGTAACGCGGCAGGAAGCCAAGGTTAATAATAAAAAGCAGTTTGTGTGCAGAGAACTCACGTAGCAAGAGTATTATTACAAAATACGACATGGTGTCAGAAGTTCTGTGACACTGACGCTGGCTGCACGACGCGGTCTGCCGAGTGAAAGGAAATGGATGGTAGTGGGGACGAGCTGAATGAGGAAGGAGTTAGCAGAATGGCTAGCACACCCAGTGCTACTTTTAGCATCCAGCCACCCGAGCCCTTCGATTTTTCCAAACCATATGAGTGGACAAAATGGATACGGCGATTCGAGAGATTTCGGCAAGCAAGTAATCTCGCCACCAGCTCCGAAGATAATTAAGTAAATACTTTGATTTATTGTATGGGTGATGAAGCAGATGACGTTCTGCGGGGCCTGAAACTCAGTGAAGCCGATCAGCGTCAGTATGCTAAAGTAAGAGCTGGCTTTCAGTCATTCTTTGTAGTGTAACACACGCTTGGTCAATACACGGCTGTCAGAACGCATGCAAATGGAAAAAGACCTAGACTTGGATAAAGCTATTAATATGGCAAGACAATCGGAGGAGATTAAAAAACAGCAAACCACATTAAGGAGCGATGTTGGTGCTGTAAAGCAGATGGATATGACCTCTGTGGTCAGACTGTTCTAAGGCAGTCATCAGAAAGAGAAACAAAAATTCAGCAGATCTAAGAATGGTGGCACAAAGCCTCAAAGCGGCCAGACCAAAAGCACCAAAGACCCTCAATGTCACAAATGCGGTGGCATGTTACACCCTAGACAGGAATGTCCTGCTAAGGACGCTAAGTGCCGTACCTGTGGGAAAAAAGGTTACTATCAACGTGTGTGTTTTGCCAGCAAAGCTGCGCATGGCATAGAGGGAGAGGAGAGAAGCTTCTTTCTTGGCTCTGTGAAATCACATACTGATCCATAGACTGTGGAAATCGGAATGATGGATAGGCACATCACATTCAAGTTGGACATGGGAGTGGATGTCACTGTTGTTTCGCAGAAGACTTTTGCCAACATTTTCCAAAACACACCGTTACCAATGCTACATAAAGCAGAGAGACCTCTACTGGGT
>NW_018128407.1:0-656 GCF_001952655.1 Monopterus albus
AGGTGTAACTGATGTTGTACTAACTGTCATGTACTTGTTCATACAATGCATTTCCAATATAACCACACATTTTTATGAAATATTACTAATCCATATGTTTTCTGTTTTATTTTTCAGGTTAAATGAAATAAGGTGATTTTTCTGTTATAAAATGCAGTTTTTTCTTATAACTTCAGTGTCATGTAAGTAATCACATTTGTGCTTTTTAATTGTTATTACAAGAACTTTATGCCTTTTGAAAATAAATGTTTAAATGAGGTAAATGATGTTACACCTGCATCTTTTTTCTCTCTTCCATTGTTTTGAAATGATTTGTTTTGTCTGATTGCACTTATTAATACTTGTTAACAGTGATATTTCAAATCTTCTTTTTTATGTAATGAGTTAGGTTTATTACCTCTCTAGCACCTGGAGTCAACAGCTCATGTTCTACTCACTATGTAAATATCAGTTTTACAGTCGGTTGGTTTTCTATTATTAACAGACTCAAAATCTAAAACCTTTAGCAATGTCATGAGAAGCCTTGTGGAAGATATGTAAAGTGTTATGAGATATTTAAACATGTGTTCTGTGTCTCTCACTGGCATAACCACACCTCACACCTGGGGTCCGTGATGCACCGTTGCTCTTTGCATTGTTTCACTTCTGTATTCTTG
>NW_018128407.1:718-5215 GCF_001952655.1 Monopterus albus
ACTTAGAATCAAGACTACACAGTTGCTTACTTGAACAAAACCTGAAGGTACGTATAAAGCAGGAGATCAAATCAGTAATCAAAAAGTAATACATGGAAATGTGAATGAAGATTATTAAATGCATGGTCAGACAACACCTGCAATCTCTTCTCACGGATCACCAGGGTGCCGCAGACCACAGGTTGAAAATAGAATATGAATATTTTTGATTAGATTCAACAGATCCTGATTCATTATCCAGTTGTGGATTCTTGAGGATTTTTGAAGGCTTATGGCTTAATTTAGTTTTACATTTCTCTTTTAAAATGTCTTTTCTTTTACATTTATTGTTTTTTCTTTACAGTTTGTAGTATGATAAATGTCATTGACTTGGTGTATACTGTATTAATATTTTATTTTTTTGTCATGTATTTGCCATGATGTGTGTATAATGTGTAAGAGGAAACAAGACAATAAGTTATAAAATGAATAAAAATAATATAAAGGAAGAAATGTACCATGAACCCATCCTTGCATTTAGAAATATAAAGATTCACATATGGAAAACAAAGTTATTCACAAGTTGCTTCATTAATTACAATTAAACTAATGATAAAACATACAAATAGAACACAGTATTAATTCTTCACAGTTATTCTTAGTACTACAGTATGTTCTGTAACAGTACCAACACCCTTGTATTTCTCAGAGTGTTCACAAGAGGGAGACAAAACCCCACATGCAGCAGTGTTTTGCATCTCTATGGGAAACACTAGTCCTGTAGTAATCTGAAGATGCTGACAAGTTTTAATAATAGTGATAACAGTAAGGTCTAGACCTTACTTTGTAAAGTGTCCTGAGATGACTTTTGTTGTGATTTGGCGCTATACAAATAAAATTTGATTTGATTCTTTTGATTTTAAAATCAACAAATTTGCCCAGGGGTGACATAACAAAGAAGATCTCAGGGGAAGTTTGAGTATTGTACAGTGTTGTGACCAACTTGACCCTAATAAAAAACAATGTAAAGGAAAAGCTGAGCAAGAGGCCAGCAGATTCCTTTCTAATATCTTTACTTATACTTCTCACTCTTATGTTTTGGATGACATCCTAAATGATTGTCTTTGGTCTCATCAAACCAGAGTATGGTCTTCTCTGAAAACCAGAATATACACAAAAGTCTTCACCTGTGTCAGTAGGGATATGGACAAACAAGCTTTCTTGTGCTTTGGCTTTAACAGTGGCTTCCTGCATAGAGCACAACCACACATTCCATTTCTGTGCTGGTTGTTTCTTAGAGCAGACCCTAATTCCCTTAAATGATTGTTCCTCAATTCTCACTGGACCCAAAAGTCATTCTGGTCTGCCATTTGAATGATGATCCAATTACCTTCTTGCTGTTTGGCTTTCTACAGCTTTGGAAAGTTCTAAAGCCCAGTTCTCTCCTATGTGGTGCAACTGGTGTCTATATTAAGAGATATAGTAGACTGAATAGCTTAAACACCATTTTTAACAACCAATTAGCCTATACCTGTTGAGTGTGATGGTACAAGAGACTTATTTATCAATCAACGGGCAATTCTAATGATAAAAACCAAAAGACTGAACAGTATTCACATTTACACTTTTACTGTTTTCACAGTAAAGTGCTGGATGCACTTCATCCCACAAAGATTCATTAAGAAACAAGTTCAACATGTCTGCAGATGCTTCCAGCAACTCAGTGACTGAACGGACAGAATGTGCAGCCTGAAGACACCACTATGTATTACTGTGCCAGATACTGACAATAAAACAAACCATCAGTAGACATGAACAAAAACCCCTCAGTGCCTGAAAACTTGTAACATAAAGCTACCAGAGGAGGAGCCCTCAGTCCACTGATGATTTTAGAGCAGGTCACCGTTACAGAGACAGCATGTGAAAATATCTTGCAATGAAAAATCTGAAATTGTGATTTATTATTATACTGAATAATAATAATCACTGTATTAAACTATATAATGAAGTCCCGCCTCATGCCCCCCCCCCCCCCCGCGAACACCGCCGCCAGATTGTTCTCTAACCCATGTCAAACTTTCCAGCGTTTTTCCTTGTGCCTGTATTTCCTGTTTTTACCCCGGACTGTATTTTGACCATTGTATTCTGCCTTGTCCTCCTGCTTTGGACTGCTTTCTGTGTATGGATTATTGGACTTCCCTCTCTGACCTCTCGTTTGTGGATTCCTCGGCTGTGTAAGTTTGCTGGCTCTGACCTTGGACTGTATTTTCAACCTGAGTGTGGGTTTTGTGTTCACGTAGTTTTCGGTATGATTTTGTTGTCCGTGCTCTTATTAAAGAGACAGTTTTTCACTTATCCTCATCTGGGTCTATAATTGAGTTCACCCTTGCTATCATCGGCAGCTTCACACGTCGATCCTGACAGAGTCCAGCCCCAGAAGTCAGTTTATTCTTCCTGTTGTAGTGACTATCACTGTCAAATAAAGAAAGATGTGCTGAGTGGGCGCAGAGAATTTGGAGTTCTTGAAAGACATTTTTTTAAGGACAGAGTACTAAAAGTAAAGTAATGAGTAATGTAACCTGCCCAACACTGCTGAGGGGTTGCAGGTTTTTCCTGACTTTGCTTTTATTAAACATTTAATATCAACAGTTTACTGCGTATTTATTCCTAATGGAGTTTCCATGGGATGACTTATAAACGGCAACAAAGAAAGTAAAAAAGTATGTTATGAATAAGTGCTGTTCTTTTATATCATTTATAAAAAATTGATAATGTGTTCAATTCTTCACTGGATGTAGACTTTGTTTAATAAAGAAGAGTAACAAACTTAAATATTATTTTTTTGTCGGTGCAAATTAAACTGAAAGATTCTTGGACAAATGACATTTTAGAACAAACATTGATTCTTCACTTTCATGAAGCTGCAAATGGATCAAATTTAGTCAATGCAAGGAGGAGTCAATGCAAAACTCACGTCTTCCAGCTCTACTTATCTGATTGACAGAACAGTGGACACAGTTGAACAGGATGGACTACAGGACAGGACTGCTGCTGTTAACTATCTGCTGGGCAGGTCTAGAGATTCACTGACCTTAATCTGACACATTTTTATACTAATTTAGTACATTACATGCATTTTTTTTTGTTGGTTTGACAGGTGTTGATGGTCAGACTCTGACACAATCTGAACCAGTGGTTAAAAGGCCTGGAGAATCCCACACACTGACATGTACAGCCTCTGGATTTGACTTTGGTGGCTCCTACATGGCCTGGATCAGACAGCCTCCTGGAAAAGGATTGGAGTGGCTTGCCTGGCAGGAGAGTGGCAGTGGTAGAAACAAACAGTATTCTCATTCAGCCCAAGACCGGTTCACCATCTCCAGAGACAACAACAGAAACCAGCTGTATCTGCAGATGAACAGTCTGAAGACTGAAGATTCTGCTATTTATTATTGTGCACGAGAGCCACAGTGACTGGAGCTGGTTGAGCAGCTGTACAAAAACATACTCCTCATTCTCAGTAGATTGACAGGGCTCAATAATGAAGTAAATATTTGTCTTCCTCCTTTTTTGCTTTTAACAAACACATAATCCCATGCAACGCACAGTTCAATTAAACTCAGAAGAAAAATATTTCAAAATTAACATTAAATACAACAAAAGTTTTAAAAGGTCACAGTAATTCCTCATATAAAGGCAAATTCAAGAATGCAGTTGCTTATAATATTATTTTTGGACTGAATGAGCAAAGGAAACAGTTCATCTTCAGTACAACAAATTCCCTTTCCTACGTGATCTTAACTGACACTCGAACCCTGGACTGAACTACAGGCTCCTGCTTGACTTGGATGTAATGATTGTTAAAATGTTTTTCCTTAACAAACATCAACTGTGAATTTGATTCAGCCTATTTTGAAAAGTAAAGTTTGATGATTATGTGTTTGTCATCAGCAGTGACTGCAGCTCTGTTTGTCAGTGTCAGGTCATTTACCAGCAGGAAGCCTGAAGGCGTTGCAGTGAATCTCAGCACAAGTAGTTTTTACTTTCCCCTCATTCCTACTGAGTTGATAGAGATAGATACCTCACATGATTAATAACCTGAGGTCAAATAATATACCCAAGACATCGGTAGACATATTTCTGATGAATGGATGAGATTTAACATTACATTTCATAGGAAAAAGATTAAGCTAAATAAAACAGTAGTTTCATTTCAATCATTCACAAGACGACAAACTGTAGTGAAGTCTAAAAAGACAATGAAATAATACTGACAGTTTATGCAATAACAAAATAAAGTTATCTGTATTTGAATAAAGATAAAGGTGGCTTTGAAAATGATCAGACCTCATTATTTAGTTTTTCTCAGTCTGTCGATTGGCCAGAAACCTGTACCTTTATCAGTTACTGTGTTAGGTATTTTTAGTCAGATAGATATTGGTTAGATACTTGATGTATTAGAAATGTTTAGAGTAGACAGGATGTCTAGCTCAGGCTGTTAAATGCTTAGTCATTCTC
>NW_018128407.1:5281-10296 GCF_001952655.1 Monopterus albus
TGTTTAATATTATTATTATGATGTGTATAACTGTAGCCATAGCCATAATATTTTCTTATGTCTAATGTCATATGTCACTAGAGGTTGTGTTAGAATGTTTTTAGCTACACACCACATAATCAACAGACAATCACACATTGATTTTCTTCATGTTTTGACTACTGCTATGGCCAGCTGCAAAGCTGGCACCGGGAGATGTCACAGCTTAGCATCTCCTGGTAGTATGGGATTAGCCCGAAGTGATATAATGTATAGGCCTGTTGTGGTTTGGGGTTTTTCATCTTTCAGCTGCCTGCGTGAATGTTGGAGGTGCAAGATACCTGAGCATGTAATGTTAATTTTTACCTGTGTTCATTGAATAAATCAGCACTGTTTTGAAGTTACTTGGACTGCTTCGTCTCTCAGAGTTAGCATGGTTAAAAGTATTGGGTACAACAACTATAATTTATTTTAGCTTTTGTCAAATTTCATCTTTATTTGGAAATAAACAGTTCACAAAAAATATCAAGGGGGTCATTGATTTGAAACCATAGCACACTCAGGCACATTTTACAGATTAACATTCCCAGTGGTTTTTCCTTTTGTTTCCACAGCACTACATCACCATCGTTATTGGTTTTAATGAATGAGCTTTACATTTTCATTCATTAATATTTAAATTATACAAGAAATTGTATAGTTTGTAAGAATTTTGGCAGAATGGCTCTTATTCTCTACTTTCATCAAACATTAACAAAGGAGGAGTCAATACAAAACTCAGGTCTTCCACCTGTATATGACTGCACAGACGACGACAGAACAGTGGACACACAGTTGAACATGATGGACTATAGGACAGGACTGCTGCTGGTAACTATCTGCTGGGGAGGTCAAGAGATTTCCTGGTCTGGAGTTGAATACTGTTGTTCTCAGGCTGGCCAGGCCCTGTCTGATGGACATCCTAGACAACCAGTCAAGGGATCCCATCCTTGTCGCCAGAATTGTTGTGGAAAAATGATCTTTTAAAGCTCAGTGAGTGTAAAATAAATATTTAACATCAATTATTAAAGTTATTACATATTTATTTCCTGCAGGAAAGGAGGTTTCTCTGAACAGAGTGTCTAATACAGTCTGTTACAGGGAAGCTCAATGAACAGAGTGTGTGAGTCCTTCTTATACTCAGCATACAACAAAGAAGACAGATGCTCAAACAGATAAGGGAAACAGGATACAATTCACAAGAGGATACCAGCCCTTTGGTCCCAGGTCACCTCTGGTTTGGCAACCAAAAGGCATACAAAGGTTTACGACCATGCAACAAACGGTCTGGGGTCACAACCACACAAATGACTGCAGACAATGACATGAAAGCCACAGCTAAAGAACTTAAAGGGTACTATCATAAAAATTGCCACCACACTCCCTCCTCTTGATTAGACATTAATCACAACAGTCCATACAAAAGTCTTCTTAGGAACATATCAAACTTATCACACCAAAAAGGTTTAAGATAAATCTTTATAACCTAGAAGAAAAACTAAATATACCGTTTTTGTGATACAATCATGAAGCGCAAACAAAGAGGAGGATGACAATAATAGGCCTATACTAGCATTTCATCCCCAGAATCAGAGTTGTCTGAGCTATAAGCAGTGGATGAGAGAGCGATGGTGTGTTGGGTGGTAGGTCAACAACATCATTTCAACAGTCTGAGAAACAAACCTGTAGACCAAAGCTTGGGATGTAAGTACAATAGGATGTGCCCATGATTACACAGACACCTCCATGTGAAGCTGTTAATTGATCTAAGACCATTTGGTCCTGCATGGCTGTGAGCCTGAGGCCTGTTAGTTCCTTCCTTATAGCTATAAAACCATCTGTTGTGGCATTCACAAACATAGGGAATCTGTTCTCAAGTGGAACTGGTGAGAGCAGAGGTGAATGACCGGACACAGGAATGTGCGTGCACACATAACAATTACTCAATTTCATAGCTATAACCATAGCTGTAACGATGTGGTTAGCAAATCTCCACCACATATTAGCATTTATGTGTTTACTATGAATAAACTCAGGATATAATGTGTAGGCTGATCTTTGACTAAAGTCCCAAGATACTAAATATTAACTATGACACCAGAAAAGAAAAACATAGCAATTTTGTCCATGGCAACAGCTTGATCCTGACGTAAGAGTGTTCCATCGCTAGTCCAACGTCGGCTAAGCTCGTTAGCTCATGTGTGTGTACTCTCTGGTGTGTCATGGTGTGTTCTGTGTATTTCATCAGAGCAGCAGGAAGCGGCGCTTGGCTCACACTTCGCTGCTGTGTTGTTTCAACGCAGCCTCACTTAATCAGGGTGTGTGAGTGAGTGAATGTGCTGGGTTGGGGTACTCAGCTGTCATCTCTGGTGGCTCTGGCACCTTCTTACAGTGGCTGACATGAATCCAGGTTGCTCTTTCTGCTACCTGAACTGCTGTGTGCATTGTCATCAGGACTTGAAATGGTTCCTGCCAGCACTTGGACTTCAAGTGTCTCCGCTAGAGCGCCTTTATCACGACCCAGTCCTTGGCTGCGGATCATGTAGAGGTTCAGAGGCTGGGGCTAGGAGAGTTGCTTTCACCTGTTGAAAATCTGAGAAAGAACACTGGACAGGGTTTTACACTGCTGTAAATGGTAACAGATTTTCTTTCAGCCAGTTTATCAAAGAAATAGGCAACAGGGTGTTGTTGTCCAACCTGTTCCTACAAAAGAACAGATGTCATACATGCATTTTTCTCATCCACAGTCTGTGCGAAAGGTCTGGTCAAGTCAGGTAGTCCCAGTGTCGGTGTGGTCTGCAAAGCTAACTTCAAGTCAGTGAGAGCTTTTTCAGCATCTAGAGTCCATGTCACTTTATCATTACAGTGCCTTGCGAAAGTATTCGGCCCCCTTGAACTTTGCGACCTTTTGCCACATTTCAGGCTTCAAACATAAAGATATAAAACTGTAATTTTTTGTGAAGAATCAACAACAAGTGGGACACAATCATGAAGTGGAACGAAATTTATTGGATATGTCAAACTTTTTTAACAAATAAAAAACTGAAAAATTGGGCGTGCAAAATTATTCAGCCCCCTTAAGTTAATACTTTGTAGCGCCACCTTTTGCTGCGATTACAGCTGTAAGTCGCTTGGGGTATGTCTCTAACAGTTTTGCACATCAAGAGACTGAAATTTTTGCCCATTCCTCCTGCAAAACAGCTCGAGCTCAGTGAGATTGGATGGAGAGCGTTTGTGAACAGCAGTTTTCAGTTCTTTCCACAGATTCTCGATTGGATTCAGGTCTGGACTTTGACTTGACCATTCTAACACCTGGATATGTTTAGTTGTGAACCATTCCATTGTAGATTTTGCTTTATGTTTTGAATCATTGTCTTGTTGGAAGACAAATCTCCGTCCCAGTCTCAGGTCTTTTGCAGACTCCATCAGGTTTCCTTCCAGAATAGTCCTGTATTTGGCTCCATCCATCTTCCCATCAATTCTAACCATCTTCCCTGTCCCTGCTGAAGAAAAGCAGGCCCAAACCATGATGCTGCCACCACCATGTTTGACAGTGGGGATGGTGTGTTCAGGGTGATGAGCTGTGTTGCTTTTACGCCAAACATAACATTTTGCATTGTTGCCAAAAAGTTCGATTTTGGTTTCATCTGACCAGAGCACCTTCTTCCACATGTTTGGTGTGTCTCCCAGGTGGCTTGTGGCAAACTTTAAACGACACTTTTTATGGATATCTTTAAGAAATGGCTTTCTTCTTGCCACTCTTCCATAAAGGCCAGATTTGTGCAGTATACGACTGACTGTTGTCCTATGGACAGAGTCTCCCACCTCAGCTGTAGATCTCTGCAGTTCATCCAGAGTGATCATGGGCCTCTTGGCTACATCTCTGATCAGTCTTCTCCTTGTATGAGCTGAAAGTTTAGAGGGACGGCCAGGTCTT
Source organism: Monopterus albus (assembly GCF_001952655.1). NCBI lineage: Eukaryota > Metazoa > Chordata > Actinopteri > Synbranchiformes > Synbranchidae > Monopterus > Monopterus albus. Next base: position 9,237 of record NW_018128407.1, read on the forward strand.
GGTAGATTTGCAGTGGTCTGATACTCCTTCCATTTCAATATTATCGCTTGCACAGTGCTCCTTGGGATGTTTAAAGCTTGGGAAATCTTTTTGTATCCAAATCCGGCTTTAAACTTCTCCACAACAGTATCTCGGACCTGCCTGGTGTGTTCCTTGTTCTTCATGATGCTCTCTGCGCTTTAAACGGACCTCTGAGACTATCACAGTGCAGGTGCATTTATACGGAGACTTGATTACACACAGGTGGATTCTATTTATCATCATTAGTCATTTAGGTCAACATTGGATCATTCAGAGATCCTCACTGAACTTCTGGAGAGAGTTTGCTGCACTGAAAGTAAAGGGGCTGAATAATTTTGCACGCCCAATTATTCAGTTTTTTATTTGTTAAAAAAGTTTGAAATATCCAATAAATTTCGTTCCACTTCATGATTGTGTCCCACTTGTTGTTGATTCTTCACAAAAAATTACAGTTTTATATCTTTATGTTTGAAGCCTGAAATGTGGCAAAAGGTCGCAAAGTTCAAGGGGGCCGAATACTTTCGCAAGGCACTGTATAAAGCACTTGAACACAGCCGAGGCCAACAAAGTGCTTAACATAAGATACAATTCAAAACATCTAAAAACGTGACAACTACAATATTAAAATACCAATAAAATAACATAAAAGAACCAACATAGCAAAATAACAAAATACTATCAACCAAAACTCAGCCCAAACAGAGTCTCATAGCATATCAAACGCCAAAGCATACAAGTGAGTCTTCAAGTAAGTTTTAAAAATAGCCAACGAGGCGGCCTGCCTGATGTAAAGGGGCAGCGCATTCCATAGCTTAGGAGCCACAATGGAAAACGCTCTGTCCCCTCTGAGTTTACGCCTGGCCCACGGTACCTCAAGCAAGAGCTGGTCAGCTGATCTGAGGCACCGAGAGGGACTATAAGGAAATAAAAGCTCAGCAAGATACAATGGAGCAAGACCATTCAAAGACTTAAAAACAAATAAAAGAATCTTAAAATGAATCCTGAAAGACACTGGAAGCCAATGAAGGGATGCCAAAAT
>NW_018128407.1:11284-12887 GCF_001952655.1 Monopterus albus
ATTTGTACTCTAAGCCATGTCTGTTCATAGTGCTCGTCAGCACCGTGATAAATGTCAGAAGTGCAATGCAAATCTCCAGGTTGCATAAAATCAGTGTGTTCATCAACAACCAATTGTTTAGCTTTAGCAACAAGTGCAAAAGTCAGTGAACCATTCTGCAGTTTCCACTCATAAACATACAGTAGGTACATTTACTCAAGTGCTGTACTTCAGTACAATTTTGAGGTATCTGTACTTTACTCGAGTATTTTTCATTTTCTGCTACTTCATACTTAGACTTCACTACATTTCATAGAAAAATATTGTACTCTGTAATCACTACATTGATTTGATAACTTTAGTTACTTTTCAGAATGAGGTTAATAAAACAAAATACAGGATAATCACAAGATTCATTGATCCTTGGTGTATTAGCTGAAGTTTCCATTTCAGTTTCCATCTTAATTTATGTAATGTTTTGTGTTTGTCAGGACAGGTGTTGCTGGTCAGACTGAGTCTGAACCAGTGGTTAAAAACCCTGGAGATTCACACAAATTGACATGTACAACCTCTGGATTTACATTTAGTGACTATGGTATGAACTGGGTCAGACAGGCTCCTGGATAAGGACTGGAGTGGGTTGCTTACATTTACATCAGTGGTGGCACTACCTACATCAGTCAGTCCTCAGTCAGTCCAAGGCCGGTTTACCATCTCCAGAGACAACAACAGAAACTAGCTGTATCTGCAGATGAACAGTCTGAAGACTGAAGATCGTGCTGTTTATTATTGTGCACGAGAGCCACAGTGATTGGAGCTGGTTGAGCAGCTGTACAAAATCCTCCAGTACTCATCCTTAGTGATGGTCCTCTGACACCCGAGGCTCTGACACATGCGCGGTAGCTCATGAAGCAATTGTATCAAACCACTATGTCGAGGCATGGTTTGGTCACGTGACTAGTGATGTTTGAAGCACTTGAGTGGCACTCAAAGTAGTTGAATGCGTCGGACGTCGTACGAATCACCTGAACGGTTGGGTTTGTCATGTGAATCACTTTGCGGGATTAGTGTGTTTAGGGATTAGATATAAAGATTCTGTAATGTCACTAAACCATGATACGCAATACAAATGAAAACAGCTGATGAAAGTGCTCTAACACAGTGGTCCCCAACCTTTTTATCACTGCGGACCGGTCAACGCTTGACAGCTTTACTGCGGCCCGGGGGGGGGGTGTACGTAGATTGTTGATATTGTAAATATAATAATAAATGTGAATTTACTGTGTACTTGTATGCAACTTTATTAGCAGCTTCCTCGTAACATTGCGCCAACAACATAACATGAGTATAACATCAAAGTCTCAGTTTTCAGTGCTGTGGTTTACGATCTCAGGGTATTCTGTCATGACTTTAATCCAGAACACCGACAGAGTTGTTGTCTCGAACATACTTTTAAGGCCGCCGTCATTTGCGATCTCCAGCAGTTGATCTTCTTCTTGCACAGACCTGCTGGATTCACCTGGTTTGTTGACAAATGGGTTGCGGATCCATTCCTTGGCAGTTCGTGGGTCCTTTGTGGTTGGGAAGTAGCGCTCGAACTCTTTTAAAAGCAAAGACAGGTGAT
>NW_018128407.1:17206-26173 GCF_001952655.1 Monopterus albus
AGAGGGGTTCGTGTTGCTGACTGTGTGTAACTGCTCTGGTGTGGCCCAGAGGTAAGCGAGCTCTGATACGCTAGCGTGGGATGGGACAGTGAGCAGCATATGATTACTCGTCAGTAGTGTCACCTACATTTGACCGTGTTTAGCAGAATAGGTAAACCCTTTGGAAGAGGCACTGTCTACCGGCCGCCTGCCGCCAGTTGTATCTACTCTATCTCCCCATTCTTTGTTTGCTTCTCCATACCTGACAACTCATTGACTCTTTAAATCTTTTGCATTTTTACTTGTGAGCTGTCTTATTCTTTAGTCTTAATCTGTTCATTCTCGCTCCCTGATATCTCTGTCTGTGCTCAGCTCAGAATAAAACACATTTAATGCAGACTACAACTGAATTAGTAAAACTCTTGTTTTTACAGCCTCTGTTTGGTCCAGCAAGAGGTGAGTGTGCATTACAATGAGGGACCTGATACATTGGAAGGGAGATGTAATCATTGGTTATCTTCAGCAGGTCTTCACATGATGAGCCTGTCTGTCAATAGAGCGATGATCTTTAGCCCATTTGGTGGCCCAGGATTGAATGCACGTCTCCATAAATATTTTGAATGTAAAGGGAGATTAAATGAGAATAAAGCATGATTGTTCTTGATCCTCTCTGAGACAGTGGCTTTATCCCTTATATCATAATCTTCATCACTCTGTTATCAGTCCTCCTGTCAGTAAATGAGATTTGGTGGGATCTGTTAAAACAGGCTACATACTAATCTCTGCTTAGTAAACGCACAAAGGCTGTGACACAGTTACCCTTTTAATCCCTCAGTGGTTACAACAAGATGCATGCCAATGGCACTTTAACGTTTAGATGGCACTGAGTCTTGGTGCAGTGACTACACACACAGATAGTCTTCAGGTGGTGTGTGGCCATTATGGTTGGGCTCTAACGGTCTGGTTGTGGGTAAAGGTAGCATGTTTATCTCAAATGCAGGGCTGTACGGGGTAAAAGGATAGTGCTGCTCAATAATTCACAAGTGCTAATGAATGTTTCAGGGGATATGTGGGGTGAAACCAATTCTAATCGCCATATTATGAAGTCAGCCCAGTGTTTAGTTTCCAAGGAGATGCTCAATTGCATGTGTCATACAAAATGCATGTGAAGAGCCAATGCTGTTTTTTCAGTGGTCTCTTTGGGCATGTTAGGAGTAAAAGATCTACTGTATTAGAACAGGTGTAATGTACCAGTAGATCGCCATCTACTGGACACAAATAGTAACACAATAGATGCTGGACATGGCAAATATGAACAGGATGGTGGGCTCTACTGTGTGTGACCACCAGTGATTTCCTACAAGTAATACAATAGAGAAATACCAAGTGTGTGTTGGTACTGTCATTATCTAACAGAGTGACTCTAGGGTGTCATGGCTCACCTTACGACTGTCCTCATATAGAAACACAGGTGCAAATGATTCTTTAAACGTGAGGGAACCTGAGAAAGTGGAATTAAGTGATGTTCTTAAACTTGCAAAGCAAATTTGATACACAGCCCTCATGTTTTAGGAGAGGTGTGATATCAAAGAAGGAGATTGGCTTCTGGCACACTGCACACATCTGAGGTTGAATCAATAAGTCAGCTGATAGGAGCTTATTGTGGAAGTGTGATTTTGAGAAAATGACTGAACACATGACTGAGGGTGGGTGGCAACAAGGACAATTCGGATTCATTGTCATCCAAACATACATTTGTTTGCCAGTTGAAACAGAAGAATACATATTACTTTATGTTTGATGTCTGATTATGCAAAGCTGCCACATTAAATGAGTTTATGTGTAGTTGTTTCACTAAAACATTTAAAGTAAAACACAGCACTTTTTGGATAAAATAAGTTTATGTATTGTGTCCTCAAGTCAGTGTTATTTTGACCATATAGGGATGCACATCGCAGATTAGCTTGGGTTATAAATACTGTGGTATGTGGCGTGCTATACACTTTAACTGCTATAAGAGAACTTCTGTAATCGGTACAGTTATTGGTAATCAATACAGTTATTTGTATGTTACCAAAACTGTATTGATAACATGCAAATAAACATTAAATCAATCAATCAAACACAAACCTTGTTTTTATGTGTCACCACACCTTATCTTCCTTTCCCTAACCTTTGTCCTTCTCTTTCACTTACAGCAGTGGTCCCCAACCTTTTTATCATTGCGGACCGGTCAACGGTCGACAACTTTACCGCGGCCCGGGGGGGGGGTAAAGAGTGATTGTTTATATTGTTATTATAATAATAAATGTGAATCCACTGTGTTGAAAATTTTAACTCACCATAACGCTAAATCAATGGGAGCCCTGAGCTTGTTTCTCTGGAACGAGACGGTCCCATCTGGGGGTAATAGGAGACAATGACACCCAAAGTGTGTTGCTTATGTTCAGTCTACTCCGTTGTTTTGTTTGCTTCACACAGATAGGATGTCGGAAATGGCAACAGGGTTTTCAGTGCTGTGGTGGCGATCTCAGGGTATTCTGTCATGACTTTAATCCAGAACACCGACAGAGTTGTTGTCTCGAACATACTTTTAAGGCCGTCGTCATTTGCGATCTCCAGCAGTTGATCTTCTTGTTGCACAGACCTGCTGGATTCACCTGGTTTGTTGACAAATGGGTTGCGGATCCATTCCTTGTTAGTTCGTGGGTCCTTTGTGGTTGGGAAGTAGCGCTCGAACTCTTTTAAAAGCAAAGACATGTGATCGTGCACCAGCTGGGAGAATGAAGGCTCAGGCTCAGTCTCATCCAAAATCCCCGCTAATGTTTGAAACATGTCCAAAATGCCTCTGTTGACGCGCCGTCCCCACAAATCCAGTTTGGCTTTAAATGCAGCTACTTTATCTGCCAACTTGAAGACAGTTGTCATTTTCCCCTGAAGTGACAGATTGAGTTCATTGAGCAGGCTGAATATGTCCACAAGTAAGGCAGTTTTGGCGCGCAAGTGACCGAGATGTAACCGAGAGAATGCGGTAATTTTTCAAAATAAAAGATTGTTCATACTCAGATAATAAATAAAACGGAAATAATTAATAATTTCTTGTACGGCCCGGTACCGGTCCGCGGCCCGGGGGTTGGGGACCACTGCTCTAACATGCACATTCTTGGGAGTTGATAAAGGATCATGGAGTATAGTGGCTAACGTCACTCAAATAGGTGAAACGGCCATGAAGCACTGTGATTAGCACTGGTGGTTCATCATAAAAACCACAGTCTTGCAACAATGTGGCATGGGTTTGATTCCAAACAGCTGAGTGTTATTTAGCTCATCAATTAAACATTTTAAATGAGATCACATTTGCTATCTAGCCTACTGAACACCCGCTACTCAACATCTTTTAAGCTATGGGCTATTTTGACTTGTAGGATAGAATATGATTGATAGCACAAAATGTCAGGCTAAGTATATAGCTATAGCCTACTACAATCAGACGTGCCAAATAAGACACATGGCCTTCAACATGAGTTCATATTTATTTTATATTTTATTGTGTCAGCTTGAAACCATACAACCATGTAGTGTAGTGGAACAGGAATGTGCATGGCGAATCAAATCCCAAACAATCCATGAGCCAATAAATGGCACGTCTCGACTGCACTTAACTTTATTGACCACTAGATGTCCTACTGGAGCACTGTGTCATTGAGGCCTCCAGTAATGAACCATTTTTTTGAACACTGTTGAAGCTTTGACAAAGCCTCGATCAGCCATCACTACTCATCCTCACTGGGTTAATAAATACAAAGGATCTCATAATTAATGTCCTTAATTCAAATAGTTCAAGAAATGTGTACACATTATTCACCTTTCTCAGAAACATGTAATATACTGTATGTTTGGCCTTTAAAGTTTTACATTTCCCAAGAGAAAAATATTTTTAAAGAGGTATGCTAATTGGTTCACTGCAGAAAACATGGTACTAAAGAGAACAGTTATCTTTATTTCTCAAAAAAGCTCAAATTACTCAAAGAGCTCAATTACTTCTAACACTGTTGATCAAAATACAGATATTTGGCCTTTCAACAAAGATGTCTGTGTTTTGCAAACTGAGGGCAAAGCCTAAAGTTCCAGAGAATCACTATTAGACAGTACAAAGTAATAGTGCAGTTAAATGTTCTTTCTAAATGTCTAACCTGACATTTACTTATCTAGTCTGATTATCTCACCTTTTCTTAGTTTGCAGGATTTTAGAACCATAATGGAGTAAAACAATAAAGGTTTAGTTTAAATCTGTACTTAAAAGCAGACTATCAACTAGAGTGAGTGAAGGCCTCAGTCCTGGCCTTCACCATGTGAGGGCCTAAACCACCACCAGCAGTGGAATTAGCTAAGTAATGTTCTTTTGTTCATGTGTGTAGATTTAAGTTGTAAGTAGATGTTCGGTGTTTGACATTGGATATACACAATTAATCACTGAAGCATTCACAGTTGGTTAGTTTCTGTATTGTTAATGTGTGTAAATTCTCCTTTTGAGTTACCGTCTTCCTGGTCCTGACAGAAAGATTAGACTGACAGCAGCAGGTTTAAATACCTCCCACTAGGCCTGGATTGTACCAAATATATTGCTTATTTGTTTGTAGTTTGTTATTTTGTATTATGTTGTTTTGTATTTTAAAGACATATACTTCTGTCAATGTGATTGTGTCATCTTAAAATACTGTGTGTAATAAAAATATGCCTATGCAAGATTGATAGAAATACAAAAATATATTTACAAAACAAAAATCTGGAACAAAAATGGGAAACGCTTGTGTATTTAGGGACTGTTATGAGAATAGTGGCACAAAATGCTGGTGAAGCTGGGAAGGGGATTTGGGAAGTTCAAAGATCTTTTTATTTAAAAACAAGATCATTTCAGTTGAGTTAGGCTTCAGTCTGTTCCTCTTCTTTGTTACTAGCTCTCCAGATTTGGAGAAGACCGTTTCACATGGCACAGAAGTTGCTGGCATATGAAGATATCTTTTGGCAAGCTTGTAAAGATTAGGATAAACCACTGCCCTTGAGTCCCAGTATTTTAATGGATCTTGTGCTCTGGAGAGGTATTTGAATGTTTATGTGCCAATGGGAGTGTATAACGGTATGCCAGTTTATCTAATCTTGTTACGGCAAGCCGCACACCAGACGAGCGACTGGACTCAGTAATCGGCAGGACTCAAACTCTGGTCAGAGAAAAATATTTGACAGTGTATGGAACGGAAAGGAGGTGGCGAGGATCAAGTGCAGAGCTGCCGGCGTGGGACTCGGGTGTTAGGGCCGCAGAAATGACTGGACCACTGGAGGAGCCGCCCGGGGTCGGAGGAGAGGTTTTGGCACTGCGTATAGAGCAGAGAAGGAGATTAAGAGGAGACAATAGGCAGATGAGGGTGTGATGAAGCAGAGTACAACACAGGTGACCTGCGTATAGAGGACCACTGGCTCCGGGCTGGAGAGCGGGCTTGGAACCCAGCGCCGAGGTATGCAGACAGGAACAAGGGCCCACGCTTAACGGACCCAGGCAATGGATATGGACCCCTACCAACGATCGTTGCTCGGCAGCAAGACCCACGGAGACAAAAGGTGGCATGAGGCAGCAGTTCAAAACATAAGACACTCCTCCGTAATCAGTTCCAAAAATAAACAGAAGATACTCCTTGGTAATCAGTTCAGACAAAAACGTAAAGGGCTTCTCAGTAATCCGTTCACAAAACATAAACAAGGCAAGGAACCTACTCAAGTCGACACAGTTGAATAACACCAATTTACCAAGGTAGGATAATCTTAGTAGACCTCAGGATCCAGGACATGAAACACACAAAGTCACCGGCAGAAGACTGAGAGATTATCTGACGACGAGGACACACCAGCGCAGCGTTTAAGTATAGTTCAGCTAATTAAGCGCAGGTGTGCCTCGTCGCTGGGAGCGTGTTCCTACGTGAGCAGGGGTGGAGTCGCTGATAGCCCCGGTAACAGCTGCCGAGGTGCCAGGGACTGCCTGATCCGCGGACGTAACAAATCTTATGCTAATCCTACCTAAACCTCACTCTCCCTGGTTGCCAATCAATGAAACTATAGCAATAACGCCCACAAAAACTCTCCTCCAGCATGGTGAGAGGTTGATTATTCAAAACCGGCGCGACACATCGCCGATACGCGTGTGAGCTTCATTTGGGGAGTCACGTCATGGTGAAGCGAGGCATCGAAACATCTTGCTGCAATACTTCTGCTTTGAAAGATCGATACTGTGTCGAGCCGTCTGCTTCGAGCGTAACATCACTACTTATTGCATATGGATGGTGAAAAAATATTCTGAGAGAATCTGAACTTATTCATTGAATCACTCATCTGGCACAGTTCATTGGAATGGAATTATTTTTCAATTATTTCTCACAGCAAAAAGTTGATGTGTTTTATTTAAATTAATTACAGAGCATGTAATTAATTTGAGACATTTTTCTGAAATTCATTGACAGCCTTAATATTAATTACTTCAACTGAGTACAAATATAATACTACACACCGTGTCAAGGAAAGGTTTTTGTACTACTATATACCACTGTGCACCATGGGGCCAGTCACAGTGAAATATGGTAATACAAAAACCTTGTCTAAACCGAACTGAGGCACAAAGCCACTCTGACTCAAGAAAAAGAAAGATATTCACAAAATGTACCAGATTTATTAGACACAAAATAAAAGTGCTATTCAGTGGAAACAGAAGAATGGCAAGTATGTGGAACTTTTTTCAGTTTTACCCTAAAGTGTGAAAATCAAAACACATGAAAAGGTTAATTACTTATGTTTTGTATCAGTGAAGATAATATATTTCATATAATGAAATAAAAAGACTAAAAGACAGATTTTTATTCACAAACAGTTATTTTGATGTCAGCTGAATTAAAGTATGAGATTGAAATGAGTAAATAGTCACAAATTATGGATCCAATAAATATTTATCCCATTAACTATATACTAACCATAACTTTAAATTAACATCTACACTACATACAGTGTTAAAATCATTATAAACTATTAAACCTGTGTAAATTAGAAATACTATCAAACATACTATCAAATGAAAACATTTGTATATTTGGACTTGTGGTTGTCAGTGTCCTTATGGTTAATATTTATGAAACACACAGGAAACAATCTTGACCACAACAGGTGCTTCCTCAGCCAGTTAACGAACTGAAGCTTTAGACTGACAGTCACAGGCTCAGACACCACCGATAACACATGATAGCACATTACACCAAAGCAGGCCAGAGAAACTACATTATGTTTGGCTATTTTAAGCATAAGCATAAACTTTATTGCCAAGTTTTTAAAAAATACAAGGAATTTGACTCCAGCTCAATGGCCCCCCCGATATGCACAACATAAAAACAGAATAAATACAAAAAATATATACAAGTTAAAAGAGCAACATGGACTGGCTGTTCATCAGAAGAATAGCAAGTATGTGGAACTTTTGTCAGTTTTACCCTGTAAAGTGTGAAAATCAAAACACTTGTGAAAAGGTTACTTATGTTTTGTATCAGTGAAGATAATATATTTCATATAATGAAATAAAAAGACAAAGATTTTTTATCCAGTTATTTTGATGTCAGCTGAATTAAAGTACGAGTTTGAAATTAGTAAATAGTAACAAATTATGGATCCAATAAATATTTATCTGTTATGAATACTCAAACACAGATGAGCGAGCGGAAAAAAGATGTACCCAGATAGCTGGCTTCAGTGCAAGCAGTGATATTTATTTACAAAGTGAAACAGTGCAATGAGAAGGGGAAAGGTAGTTAGTGGTAACCGGGTGTCGATCAGTGGTAGGAGACAAAAAAAAAAAAAGCAGTCTATGGAGTGGTGGATGATGACAGACCGGGCTGCGGACGCTGGTGTCACTCCTGGATAGGTCGGGGTTGAGGTGATGAGAACTGCGGAGACAGGAGCATGGAACAAACAGAAGACTGTGCATCGACCTGTATGGTGGTGGCTAGGAGAGCTGAGTGGATCCAGAGAAGCGATATGTAGAGAGGGGGAAGGAAGCAGCAGGACAAAACAACGAAGGTATTACTTGATAACAAAAAGAGAGAGCTATGACTGGCATAAGTAGCACGAGAAACAAAATAACAAACATAGGGGCCTGGAGATAGAGATTGAACTGGCAGGGGAGTGATCGGTGAGCAGGGTATAAGTAGGGAGGAACTGATAAGGTGCAGCTGGTGATAATCAAGGGAAGTGGGGCAGGTGTGTTAGATAGTGTAATCAGGGAAGCAAAACTAGAGTGAGGAAAAGGAAGAGAGGAAGGTGCAGCCGGGCAAACCTGACATTATCTCATTAACTATATACTAACCATAACTTTAAATTAACTTCTACACTACATACAGTGTTAAAATCATTATACATATATAATACATAACTATTAAACCTGTGTAAATTAGAAATACTGTCAAAGGAGAGATGAAAACAACACAGACAAAACAATAACCGAGCAAACATCGTTGTGGACAAATTATTGATTGAAGGACAGCTGTACCGAGACTCTAACATCACTCCATGGCTCTTCTGATCTCCCACATTACATCTAACAACCAGTGACTGTTGATTCTTTTATTAAATAATACCCGACTAGCATTCTCGCCACATCAATACATACATAAAAATATCTAACACGCCCTGCTACAAACATCTCTGGCCTGGATGCTGCTTTGTTGCCATGTCTGTTGCATTATGTTTGTTGGTATGTGTTTTTGTTTGTTGTTTTATTGTTTTGCTTTGTTTTTGGTCTTTGTTGTTTTTTTTTCTTTCTTTTTACCTCCCGTTTTACATTTGACACAGTGTTTTATTTTCAGTTGCCCTCAGCTAACAAACAGCTACATACCCACATTCACACACACACATGCACACAAACCAACTCTACATCGTTATTTACTTTTTATTGTTCCTAGC
>NW_018128407.1:26365-29593 GCF_001952655.1 Monopterus albus
TCGTATTTCATTTTCAAAAAGACATTTATTACCAAAACATCATAGAGTCACTTAAATTAGTATCATGGAATGTGCGAGGCTTCTGGACCCAGGCCTAAAGGATTAGGATCATTAACCACTTAATGAAATTAAAGGCAGATGTACGCGTCTTACAGGAAACTCACCTAACAAATGCTGAATCACAAAAACCTCACATTTAAACAATTTAACACACTATTCTCATCAACATACTATAGCAGGCAGCGAGGTGTCTCAATTCTAATTAATAAAGACATCTCACTGGTCCATAACACATCCATCATTGACCCAGAAGGTAGATTTATCATTGTTAATGTTTTGATTAACCACACAACATACACACTTGCCAACATTTACGGCCCTAATAATGATGACCCATCTTTTTTCCATAATTTTTTCTCTTTACGGCACGACTTTACAAACATCATTATTGCTGGAGACTTTAACACTGTTATAGACCCTAGAAATGATCGATCCAGCTCCTCCACCAACACAAGAAACTGGCATTCTACAGAAGTGATAAAACAATATATGAACTATTACAGCCTTGGCGATATTTAGAGAATGAATAACCCTTCATCTAGAGAATATACATGTCTTTCCTCACTCCATCAGTCATTATTGCGAATCAACCTCTTTCTCATAAGTAATTCACTAACCCAATATGTAACAGAAACCACAATTCATTCAATCATAATCAGTGACCATGCTCCAATCTCACTCAAATTAAATACTCAAATCCCTATTAAACCCTTTAAAAGATGGTACTTTAACACATCATTGCTTCAAGATGCAGACTTTGACAGTTATATTAAAAAAGAGTGGGCATTCCTTCTGGAGATGAACAACTCTCCAGGAACCTCACCCTCCCTACTATGGGAAACAGGAAAAGCAGTAATATCATACTCATCATACAAGAAAAAAACAACAACAAGAATTGGAAAACTATTTGGAACTGAAGATAAAACTGACAGAATCATATTCAAATAACCCTACTGAACAAATACAGAATGAATTGACCCACCTCAAAACTCAACTCGAAAATCTTCTTCTTCTTCTTTCGGCTGTTCCCGTTAGGGGTCACCACAGCGAATCATCTGTTTCCACCTAACTCTATCCTTGGCATCCTCTACTCTCACCCCAATTAACTTCATGTCCTCTTTTAGTACATCCATATATCTCCTCTTTGGCCTTCCTCTTGACCTCTTGCCTGGCAGCTCCATCTCCAACATCCTTCTACCAATATAACCACTATCCCTCCTCTGCACATGTCCAAACCATCTCAATCTGTACCAACGCTAACGTTGGTCTCGGTTCTACGTGCTTTGTTTATGAAAGAGTCTGTTTATCGTCTGTTTATCGTCTTGTGGTAAATTAACGGGATATCGAAGCATCATTGTCCCAGGTTTTGGGTTAGCACCGTGCTTGCATTGCCTACAACTTGAAGACAAACATGTAACATGACCTGTGTTTACACGACTAATGTGGTCGATATCTGTGTGAAACCTGGCTCACAGGAAAGCTATGTCCTGGACTGAGAGGCTCAGACTTGTAGCGGTCCTGGAGGACTGCTCAGACCAGCTGTTCTTAGTGGAGCACAGTCTGAAAGTGCAGAAAGTCAGGGCGCAAGGCCAAGCAGGAGCCCGGGTGAGTGTACAGTGCTCTGTGTTTAGCATTGGTGCAAAGTAACTAAGTCATTTCCTCAAGTTCTGTACTTAAGTACAATTTTGAGGTATCTGTGCTTTTACTTGAATATTTTCCTTTTCTGCTACTTCATACTTTTGACTTCACCACAAATATTGTACTTTTTACTCCACTATATTTATTTGATAACTTTAGTTACTAGTTACTTTACAGAACAAGATTCATTTAAAAAAAATGCAGTAAGGCTTTACTGATCCCTGGTGGGAAATTCAAGCTACCAGCAGTGATTCAAATTACGGTAAATGCATATAAGCTAGTTAAAACTATCTGCCCCTTTACCAGCTGCAACATTAAATGTGATGTACACAATAATGCATCAGTCATTATTTATTTATTTATTAGGTTTTTGGTCAACAATCAAAATTAGAATTGCAATTATTTTACACAAAAAAAGCATGAAACATAGGGGTACATACATCCATTTGAACAAAAGCATGTATGCACACATACATAATCATACAAAATAAAATGAAAATAAATAAAAACAATGTTTATTGACCAAAGGTGTAGGCTGAAGCTAAAGCTTATTATGCCTACCCTTACTCCACACAAACAGCACTAATGGACATACATTTAATATAAAAAATACTGAATATATATTTAGAAGAACTTGCATTATGATTATTATTTTCATTATTATTGAGTATATCTTTATATTACCATTCTTTTATAGATTATTGGTAATGAAGTAGCCTTTTTTATTTCATCAGGAAAACTATTCCACAACTGAACACCTTTATAAGATGGGCAGTTACTACTTCATTTAGTTCTACAATATGGTTTGTTAAACATATATGTCCCTCTAAGGCAGGGGTGGGCAGACGTTTTGGCTCAGGCACCACATTGACTTTTAAAATTTGACAGATGGGCCAGGCCAGCACCAGATGCATACATATCAAACATAAACATATAAAAGGCATTGCAGTGTTAATACTTACATTCACTTTTAGTGGGAACAGTGTTGTTGATCACCCTTTTTTGCCAGTGCATCGAAGTCTGGTGTTAGTTTTGTTGTGGCAATTCTCAGAACAGATCTGAGGTGTTCATCACTCAACTGGGATCTGTGGGGTGCTTTGTTGGTGTTCATCACACTAAAAGTCTGTTCACACACATAGGTAGAGCCAAACAACACCAGCATCCTCTGTGCCATCTTCTGGATGTTTGGAAATTTGGCTGCACTTAATGAAGCATAAAACTCATCCAGTTTAAGAGAGTTGAACGTCTCCTTTAAGATGGTGTCACATTGGAGATCAATCAGTTCTGTTGTATGTCTCATGAATTACTTTATGGCTGAATAGGTGAACATAACGTTTTATTAACACTGTTAGTGTTCTACACAATACAACCCGTCACATGCGTCCAGACCTACTGCTCCTCAGTTCCTGGTAGGTGGATCCCAAGAGGAAGGGTCCGCTCTTAAAGAGCCCAACACATTTAAAGTACAACTGTCAGAATATGCAAACCACAGTGTATTTACGAACAGATCATTTATCATAATGATCTACA
>NW_018128407.1:30811-40096 GCF_001952655.1 Monopterus albus
TGAGTCCCATGTTCCGCAGCCCGGTCCTCTTGGCATCATCTCCATCATTAACTGTGTACACTCCTAAGCTCGACACCTGGTCCCTGTATTATTCACCTGTTCATTTCTTGTCACTTATACATCACTGTAAATAAACTACACTGTCTGCACCGAAGTCAGCCACCTGGGTCCGTCTATTTTTGTGACTCGCTCACTGCTATGTTCGAGCCAGCATAACATGCTGGTCTTTGCTAATTTTAAATACCAGCAAATAACCTGCCTTCGTGCTTGATTCTTGGATGGCAGTTTGGCAGATAAAGGTGTTTTGCTGAGCCTGCAAAGTAGCCACCAGCCTCTGAGCAGTAGCGTCCGTTTTTGCGTTGACTGGTTGTTAGCATAATTAGCATGCTTGGTTGAAAAGTGATAGCTGATGTTGTATTCCTTTAAAACCACAGCGGTTTCTTGGCAAATAAGACATACAGCCTTTGACTGGACTTCAGTAAAAAAATATTTAGTTGTCCATTCCTTATCGAACACTCAGCACTCACTGTCGACTTTTCTTTTCTTTGGCCCACTCATTGTTGCAGACGGGTTCAGAGCAGAGTAATAACTGAGAGTAGCCCTGGCTCTGCAAAATTAAGTCAATGTATCACCGCGCCTAATACGCCAGCTGGTGGAACGCCAGGCATTACAGGACAAGGTCAAATGAATGCAGTCATAATTATGATTTGATTTGGGCAATCCTGTACCAATCTTCGGCGGGCCGGATTAAAAGGACCAACGGGCCGGATGTGGCCCACAGGCCGTAGTTAAAATGACAACTACCACAAATTAACTACCTGTTTTCAATTCTTCCCACAACACTAACAGATAAATGGTTCAACTCACTCAATTCTCTAACTTTACAATTTTACTGGAATAATAAGAAACCAAAAGTTTCCCTGTCAACACTCAAGAAGAATAAATCACAAAGTGGCCTAGAAGCACCAAATTTTGAATATTATTTCTTAGCAAATCAATTACAATATTTAGTTAAGTGGTTTCAGAAGGACAGTTGTAATAGCTCGTGGAGTCATACTTCCCCTTACGCTCAACATAGCTTGCAAAGACTGAGGGAGGGTTTGTTGTTTTGCCTTATAAATAAGTTTAGCAGTACACAAGTCTACCAAGTCATAACATTTTAATGTTTTCAACTGAATAAACAAAGTATTTGTTGGGGTATTATATGGAGAATGTGTAATTAATCTAATGACCTTTTTTGTAATAAAAAAAGCAATAATATGAATACGGCTGCCATGACACTCCATGACCCTCCGGCTGAAACCCAATAAAGACCCAACCCACCCTTCCAGTTACCATCCTCTGTCACTTATTAACGCAGCACTACCATTATTAAAGCACTAGCCACTTTAACAGAGATAGGTACTCCAGCATATGTCCCTGGTAGGCTAGTGGTTAAGGCGCAGCCAAATGTCAACATGTGAGTCAGTGTGAAGACCACCTGTGGTGACCCTTAAAAATGGGAAAAGCCAAAAGTGACTTTCTATTCCAGCAATAATCCAAACAGGTTTCATTAAAAGTAGACATGCTTCGGATAACACCCGTAAACTCTTTAACTTAATCAACCTTGCACAGCAAAAACAAACTAACACCATAATTGTATCTTTAGACACAGAAAAAGCATTCGACAAAGTTAACTGGTCATTTCTATTCAGCACACTATGAAGGTTTGGTTTTAGAGAGTCTTTCATCCACTGGATTAAAAGGCTATATACATTACCAAGAGCTCCAATAACCACAAATGGTATAAACTCACAAGGTTTCATACTTCACCGGGTAACTAGACAAGGATGCCCACTCTCACCATCTCTATTCGCCATCTTCATTGAACCTCTAGCAGCAGCAATACGACAGAATAATAGCATCAAAGGAATACAAGATGAAAACTCACAACATAAAATTAGCCTCTATGCGGATTATTTACTATTATATCTACAGGACCCCTACAATTCACGAACGAGAAACTTTCTCCATTATTAATACATTCTCCAGGATTTCTAACTACACAATAAACTGGAATAAATCCACGATATTGCCACTCTCTGAAGATGCCTGGGATTCTGCAGCTCAAGACTGTCCCCTACCACTTCACACTGGCAACATTAAATATTTAGGCATCTGTATTTCCACTAGGCTGTCAGAACGTTTTAACCTTAACTACACCCCTCTACAAAAAAAAGATGATTTTAAACGCTGGTCCAACCTCCCACTGTCACTCATTGGCCAAATTGCTACAGTCAAAATGAAAACTTTACCACAAATTAACTACCTGTTTTCAATTCTTCCCACAACACTAACAGATAAATGGTTCAACTCACTCAATTCTCTAACTTTACAATTTTACTGGAATAATAAGAAACCAAAAGTTTCCCTGTCAACACTCCAGAAGAATAAATCACAAAGTGGCCTAGAAGCACCAAATTTTGAATATTATTTCTTAGCAAATCAATTACAATATTTAGTTAAGTGGATTCAGAAGGACAGTTGTAATAGCTCGTGGATAGAACTAGAACAAAATCAGTGCAAAAATACTTCAGTTGCATACCTTGCCTTCCTACCATACTGTCAGTGAGGCTGTAAATACGGACCTCGAAGAGCACCGAGATACAGAGAAGGCAGAGGAGAAAGAGTAAGTTCCAGGGGAGGTTGGAGAGGACAAAGGAATTATTATTAAAAGTTAAGCTTTTAATAAGTAAAGATAATCATAAAATGATTTATGTGT
The DNA here is from genome assembly GCF_001952655.1 of Monopterus albus. Classification (NCBI taxonomy): domain Eukaryota; kingdom Metazoa; phylum Chordata; class Actinopteri; order Synbranchiformes; family Synbranchidae; genus Monopterus; species Monopterus albus. The sequence continues at coordinate 33,573 of NW_018128407.1, forward strand.
GTTTTGTTTGAAATAATCATTAGTGAATGTGTTAAATAAAATATGAGAAGGTTGTATTGAAAGGATGGGGGAAAGTGATTTTACATCTAACAGAGTGAAAAGTACAGAATCACACAAGAGGAAGTAGACACACATCCCTAAAATGAAGAACCGCAGGAGTGTGTGTATGTGACACAGAGAAGAGACACACACTATACTGAGAAAGTAACAAAAATGATGTATAAGCACAAAAGTAAAGATTTTCATGTCTTTTATGCTTTCCTGAGTCACACGAGATTTGACCAAGAAAATCATTGTTTAGCTGAATTGGTCCTATTTCTCTCTTTGAGAGTTTTGAGGATTGAACCGGATGAGCTCTGATATTTTTGCTTGTAAATTCTTTTCCCTTGTGAAAGCTTGAATCATGGCAAAAAAGGAAAAAGAGGAACAAGTGATTGCCCAAATTGGTCAGTGCCCGCCCAGAGCCAGCTGAGGATCGGTGACGTGAGACCTTTGACTTTTATTCAGATCAAGAGCCTAGCTCAACCATAATGATTTTAATCAGTATGATCATTTTAAAATTATGTTTAGAATTAGTAGTTGTTGATTTATTTAGATTGGAAGCCAATTATTGATGATTTAATTACATTTTATATTGCTTGTTGCTTTGCTGTAGCGCTGTTAAGCTTCTATATAAAATTCCTGAAAAGGTTTAATACTCTCTGTGGTTATTGAGTCAAGTTTGATGTTATTGACATTCCTATGATTTTGGTGAGTTAACACTTTTAAGTGGTAATGGTTAAGACACACATTTCTCAGTGTTTGGTTACCCAATTCCCAGTGAGTGTGATTACCTAAGTCTTAGTGAGCGTGTGAGGTTGCATAACAGTTCACAGGTTTGACAGAAGGCCCAGACTGAACTGCTAAAATGATTTTTAGACAGATACATCAGAATAGCATGCCAACCTTCTCAGCAGTGTCTCAGAGAGGCAGTGCCTCACTGATTGGGCTTGTTGCTTGGGTGTTATGCCATACATAACCGGCTGGCTGCTGGAGGGAAGGATTTTTGGACAGTTTAACCATATAGTTTAATAATCAACAGTATTAATAGTATGCCAACCTTCTCAACAGTTAAAACAGGCAGTGGCAACCCATCGGTGTTAACAAGCTGCTTGGCTGCAGAAACCTCACAGTGACAACACAAGCAGCACTTTTCTGATTGGGCTTGTTGCTCGGGCGCTAGGCCGTACAAACCGGCTAGATGTCCGAAGGGAGGCGGAGTTTAGAAAGTTATATTAGAAAAGGATTTTATCTAAAACACCTAGTTATTTACTTGTTACATAATATACCCTATTCTTTAAATATCCTATCCTTAATAAAATCTTATGTCAACTAAATACTGTGCAAAACAAATATGGTCTTAAGCGTCCAGTGACACAGCTTTCATTGGTTATTTCAGACTAAATTTAGCACTTCCTCAAAGAGCCAGAGTAAAAGTTTCTCAGTACGGTAACATCTGAGGGTTAAGGGGTTAGCTGCCACAATAACTGCAGGTTGCTATTATTTGGGAGGTTTTTGGGTCTTATCCTGGATTAATAGCATGAAAGAGGGAGGTCTGAGTAAATATCTCTGTCATACAACCTCAAGCAGTGTTTGGAGCTTTAATATGTTTCAAATATGCCACCTTAGTGCAAGAGGTAAGCTTTATTCCTATGTCCAGGGGTTAGCATATCGTGGCCTTCAAACAATACTCAATTAAGAAAATAGACTATTTCAAAAATATCAAAATCTCTGCAACTTTGACAGCCTGGTGGAAAGCAAACAAAACCACTAAATCATCATTAACACCATGTAGATACACTCCAATTTGGCATAACCCTGACTTTCCAATTAATAATAATCCAATCTACTTTCCAGCATGGCAACACAAAGGAATCACCAACCTTCATCATCTATTTGAAAACAACCAGTTTATATCATTTAATACATTAGTCCAGAAGTACGGAGTTGGGAGAGGAGAATTTCTCCAGTACCAACAGTTAAAATCCATAATTAAATTAAAGATCAACAATATAATCAACAACCCCCTGCAACCTTCCATGTTTGCTGAGGAGATAATGAAATTTACAAACTCAAAGATTATATCTAAACTTTATAAACTAATGTCAAATACAGATGGAACAATAACATTACCAGTGACTAAATGGAAACAGATTTATCGCTCCCCCCAAGCCCTGACTTCTGGACCGAGATTTGTAATAATATCTTTTCCATGACTACCAATATAAACTTACTGATTATACAATACAAGACTATTCACAGGACTCACATCACACAAGGTAAAATGTTTAAAATGGGTTTCATTGATACAGATACCTGCTCACAATGCACTCTGGATTGCGCCGATGATTATCTTCATGCTACTTGGACCTGTCAACCTGTTTACTCCCTCTGGGTAGCAGTGACAGAGAAACTCTCCACCATCTTGAGCTGTAGAATCCCCCCATCCCCTGCCTGCTCAGTAATGTCACAGAAGTTGACCACCTACCAATTAAATATAAAAACCCACCTCTTATCTCTCACTCTATCGCCAAGAAAATGATCTTTCTAAACTGGAAATCAAAAAATTCATTACACATCAACCATTGGACCAACCTTCTCATAGAATATATCACACTAGAAAAAATATCATCCACCCATAAGAATAATATACCAACCTTCACTGACACTTGGAATCCATTTCTAATCTCTTTTAACTTAAACCAGATACCTGAGGCCGAGGCCACGCACATTCCCACAAACTCCTAGAAATTTAACAAGCTGCTTTTTACTTCATTATGGTTACTGTCACTAGTCTTCGTGGTCCATGGTTATGTTTTGAGTATCACACCTATCAAACCAAATTAACTGAGAATATTACCTACCCCCCCCCCCCCCCCTTTTTTTTTTTTTTTTTTATGTGAATGGAAAAGTATATGATTGCTATTGTTTTATTGCTTTTTTCTTCTTTGTTATTTTATTACTACAATCATTCCTTTACATTTATACCCCTCCACTTTCCTAGTTTATTTGGTTTAATTCTATTTTCCCTTAAGTAATGAATATCAGTCTGCATAGAGTTGGATACACACACACTACACACTTTCACACACACAACTCAATACCCTCAATTAATAATCCCTTTGCCTCTTTTGTTAATGTCTGTTGTCTCATGTACTGTGTTATGTGCTTTGTCCTGTAAATGCGTTATTTTGTGTTGCAATAAAATGTATATATATTTATCCCATTAACTATATACTAACCATAACATTAAATTAACTTCTACACTACATACAGTGTTAAAATCATTATAAACTATTAAACTTGCGTAAATTAGAAATACTATGAAAGGAGAGACGAAAACATTTGTATATTTGGACTTGTGCTTGTCAGTATCCTTATGGTTAATATTTATGAAACACACAGGAAACAATCTTGACCACAACAGGTGCTTCCTCAGCCAGTTAACAAACTGAAGCTTTAGACTGACAGTCACAGGCTCAGACACCACCGATAACACATGATAGCACATTACACCAAAGCAGGCCAGAGAAACTACATTATGTTTGGCTATTTTAAGCATAAGCATAAACTTTATTGCCAAGTTTTTAAAAAATACAAGGATATGGCGTCAGATCACAGCACATACACAAATTATTTGAGCGCATACACAATTTAAACAAGCACAGGATCAGGAATTGAGGGTGTAAAAATATAAAACCGCCCTCTGTTCGAGTTTTTCTCTCGCTCGGTTTTATTTTTTCCTCCCTCTTCAAAATTGACCACTCTCTCTTCTAGTGCTTGTTTTTTTTCCAAACCGGAAATACATCATAAAACGTTAAAATATAGAGCATAATAACCATAAACACATACAATCCAACCACACTTAAAAACAGATTTTGTCTTTTGCTATTGATATTTTCGCAGGTGGAAGTGGACAGAGACCCCTAACAATCATTTCGCCAGAGAGAGAAGGCTATACTGGAACCATTGTACATACCGCAAGCAATGGGGGCACATCTGTCCTTTACATAGTGCCGCTGCAGGCAGAAATAGCCATGACACCTTTGCCACTCAATTCCAAAGAATTTGACAAAATGCCCAAAGCTAACTGTAGTAGGTGCCATCAGGAAATGCCATTAGCGCTCCTGGCAGTACATGTCAAATCATGTTGCAGTGGAAGTCTTTCTTACAGTGAAGAATCAGTAACTGTGGAATCTGCAGAAGAAGCTGCACATGATGATGGCAGCACAGAAGTATGTGACTGTCTTGACTGTTTCCTTGTATTTGCAAAACCACAGCATTGATTGATTGTTCATGGAATGACAGATTCTTTTTTAAAAAAATAGCTACTCGGCTGTGACACAGATGTGGAATTTGTCCCACCTGTCATCAATACAGAACCATCCAAAAAAGTCAGTGTCTGTCAGGGCCGCTCGGCGGCCGCTGCCTCTCCTCCACCTTTCTCTCCTCTGTTTTCTTGATCTGCAGGATTCAGCACCTCAGCTGTGTTGTACTCGGTGATTGGCGACTCGTTTGTCGATGCACACAGCTGAGGAGCATCCCACTGATTAGGTTTCCTCCTTATTTATACCTCTGGTAGACGCTCCGCCTGGGCCGGATCATTGCGACATATAACGGACTATACTTAAAGTAAGTTATACAAAGGTTGTGTTTGACCCGCATTTGTTAGACGTGTGTAAGATGCTACGCTGACAGTCTCTGTGCGTTTTGGCTTGACCTTATCACGCTAATTATGCGGTTAGCAACACAGAAATATGTCCTTTTGTCTTCCACGCTGACAGTCCCTGTGCTGTGGATTACATTGTGTACGTTGGTTCTTTTTGTTCACCTGTCCGTTCTCATCCTCTGCTATCCTAGTTCCTGCCGTTAGTTTGTGTGTTTATCTGTTCGTCCTGGTCTCCTTAGTCATCACTGCCCTTTCCTGGTTGTATGTATTATGGACCCTGTTATGTTGTCTTTTTGTTGTTTTTATTCCATTAAACCACCTTTTTTGTACTAGCACCTGGGTCAGCCATCTTGAGTCCAACCCCAGTTCTCCCTCACCCTCCTGGTGAGGGGGAATAAACCGTAACAGTGTCGTTATGAAATCTTTTTTTCTAATTGATGGAATTTTAGTTGATACTTATGTTTCCTCCTATGTATTCTTTTTTTTTTTTTCAGACAAAGGGGGCTTCTTGCCCAGTTTGCCAGGAACCATTTCCCCTTGATGTTCTAGAGGTGCATGCAAGCATATGTGGTGAGAGGTAGGAGTAGTTAAACTGTCCCAGCAGATTATTCCATCTATAGAATAATTACGTTTTGTGATTAATGTAATAATTTCACATTGACATATGATGTAATTAAGGCATCCAAATATTACCCAGGTTTAAAAACATTAGATGTCTAGTCATTACTGAACATTATTGTTCAAATACTCTCCCACTGTGACACTAAAATTGTATATATTTCTCAGACCTGCAGAAGACAAAAGAGCCTTGGATGTTGAAAAAAATGAGCCTCAATGGTCAGATTATAATAGAGAAATGTGAATTAGTTTTGTGAATTTATCTCTGTATATCTATATACTGTACATTTATATACTGTTTTTCAGCCTTGATGACATCTTGTATAAACTAGCTGAACAGGTGGACTACTCGCAGACATTCTCAGTCTGTGTCACTCGATCCAACTTCTTTCACCGTGCTCTTCAACAATGGAAAAGGCAAAAGAGCACCCCAAAATGCTCACTTAAAGTTTGTTTTGTTGGAGAGGCAGGTGTAGATACAGGGCCAATAAAGGAGTTTCTTACCGGTAACTATTCATTTCATTATTTTTGTATATCACTTTTTAAATAATATATTTTGTTGATATTTGGTGGTTGAGCTTAACTTTACTACACTTATTTATTTTGGCAGACCTGATGAGTGGAATTGAATTGCGCTACTTTGAGCCTGGCAATGACATGAATGGAAAGAATCCTATATACTCAATAAGTGCCCTGGAGGATGGCTACTTCAGGTTGGAAGACATTGCCTTGTGTCAACTTGTGTTTTCTTTATGTTTGTGCAATTTTGTGTACACTTTACAATAGTATTTGGGTACACTTTATCGTGTACCAAAAACTTCTCACTGATAGTGTATATGTGTTATAATTTTCCTTCAAATATCCTTAGGAGCTTTGGGGAGATCATTGCTATGAGCTTGGCTCAAGGTGGTCCAGCATCTGATTTTATGCGCAATTGGTGCTACACCTATCTTGCAAACAGGAGATTTTGACCGTTTGGTTGTAACCCCTGAAGATGTGACTGACCTTGAAACTATTCAGTTAGTTGAAAAGGTATTGCAATTATATTATTATTATTAGAATGTCCACTGTTGAAATGAATTTTGTCAACTGCAATAAGTTTTGGGTGACTATATGTATCCCTCAGTAGAAGCTAAAAGCCTTCTATAAATGCTCTCATACTTCCTTTGTGAAAAGATATTCAAAAAATTTTGAGTAC
>NW_018128407.1:40109-45898 GCF_001952655.1 Monopterus albus
CAGGATTTTGTGCTGTTAAAAATTTAAGAGCATAGAATGTTGTGTATTTGTATATGGGAGATGTCCCTTCAAATGTATGTGTGGATCGTTTTATGTTACAGGTAAGAGCAGCCACTGATGAGGAACTACAGAGTCTCACTGATGATCTGCTTTCCTGTGGATATACAGGTCTCATAAATGCAGACAGAAAGGACCCAATAACAAGGTTTTTAGCAAAACATTGAATTCAGTTTACCAGCAGTGTAAATGACCATTAAATCCCCTGTGCACTAAATTGGCCTGGCACCTTCGCCTCCATAGACCTCCATAATATTTATATATTATTGAATAGATTTGTTAGGTATATTTTGTACTATTATTAGGCAAGTGTTTTTCTTATTTTTTCAATCAGCTCTTTATAAACATCAGTTCCAAGAGTAAAGTGCATTGGTTCAGCTGGAAATGCTAAAGTAACATTAATGTTGGATGCTGAATCAGCATCCATACTATGTTATCCTGGTATTTATAATATGGATGCTATGTTATCCTGGTCTTTATTATTCTGGTTTCTTCCATCCGTTTTTTGGCACTTAATTTTTTCAGCTATGAAAACTGTTCAGGTTTTCATGTGCAGCTTTTTAAGGACGTTTATGCTGTTTTTCTTGTTTCTAACCTTTTATACTTTTTAAACTATTTAGTGTCTTTCAGCAAAATTTTGCCCATTCAAACGAATGGGAAAATTCAACTTCAGCATACTTTCAGCTATCAAAATGTGCAGCTCCTCAAGGACATTCATGCTTCTCTTCAGAATTTTTCTGAACATCATACTTTTGAAATATGTCTTTATTTTGAAAATCTTGCCCCATTCAGATGAATGGTAAAATTCTACTTCAGCATAATTTCAGCTATTTCAGGTATCAAAGTGTTCAGCTCTTCAAGGACATTCATTCATCCATTCCGAATCTTTCTAAGCTTAATACTTTTGAAATATTTAGCTTTATTTTGAAAATCTTGCCTATTCAAATGAAAGGGAAAATTCTACTTTCAGCACACTTTCAGCACACTTTCAGCTATCAAAATGTTCTGCATACTTTCAGCTATCAAAATGTTCAACTCCTTAAGGACATTCATGCTTCTATTCAGAAGTTTTCTAAATTTCATGCTTTTAAAATATTTAGCTTTATTCTGAAAATCTTGCCCCATTCAAATGAATTGGATAATTTTACCTCAGCATACTTTCAGCTATTTCAACTATCAAAATGTCCAGCGTTTCAAGGGCATTCGTGCTTCTCTTCAGAAGATTTCTAAACTTCATACTTTTGAAATATTTAGCTTTATTTTGAAAATCTTGCTCCATTCAAATGAAAGGGAAAATTCTACTTTCAGCTATTTCAGCTATCAAAATGTTCAACTCCTTAAGGACATTCATGCTTCTATTCAGAAGTTTTCTAAATTTCATGCTTTTAAAATATTTAGCTTTATTCTGAAAATCTTGCCCCATTCAAATGAATCACCATCAGTTTGGTAGATTGCTCTAAATAATATGGAGAAGAGTCCAGTCAGAGCTGCAGTACACAAGTTAATAATAGACAGTGGTACATTTACACAAGTACTGTACTTAAGTACAATTTGCAGATATCTGTACTTTACTTGAGTATTTCTATTTTCTGCTTTTACTCCACTACATTTATTTTAGTTACTAGTTACATGCCTCATTACTTTTTGGAGTCAGGTCTATAAATATAAATACCAGCTCCTCCAATACAGTAAGCCTGAGTGGGAAATTCCCACTGAATTCTAAGTATATAAGGAGGTTAACATTAGCTCCAACTTTAGCACCCATAACACTAAAGTGATACATGTTAATTTGTCTGTGACCTACCTTAAAACTGCAGCTTTAGCACTAACCCTGAGCACACAATGCATAAGTCACTTCGTAAACATTTAACTTACGTTTCCTCCTGGCTCCATGATGGAAGTAGGCAGACAACTTCGATTTGGCAATTGTCTTGTTGAGCCTTACACCCATGAATATATTATTAGTCCCCACCCAGCGGTGACCATGTCAGATCCCCCCAAATACATAAATAAATTTTAACTTTGATAGCCAGATTAAGTCTGTGGTAAAAACGAGCTTTTACCAGTTAAGATTGTTGGTGAAGGTAAAATCATTTCTCTCTCGCACTGACTTAGAGAAAGCCCTTCACGCCTTCGTGACGTCCCGGCTTGATTATTGTAATTCCCTCTATGCCGGTCTGTCCCTGTCATTGGTGTCTAGGCTGCAGTTAGTGCAAAATGCAGCCGCCCGTCTGCTTACAGACACTCGCCGGCATGCTCATATTACCCCAATCTTAGGGTCCCTCCATTGGCTACCTGTGAAATGGAGAGTGCAATTTAAGATCGTGCTCTGTTTTTTAAAGCCTTGCCCCGGAATATCTATCGGACCTTTTATCCAGATATCTTCCTCGGAGATCCCTACGGTCGTCAGGCCACCTCGCCCTGGTTGTCTCTTCTTCTCGTTATAAAAAATGGGGAGGTCGGGCCTTTGCCGTGTACGGCCCGGTACTGTGGAACGCTTTGCCCTTGGATTTACGCTCTGTAAATGAACTGGCTCCGTTTAAGTCAGCTCTGAAAAGTAAGTGCTGTAAGTGCTTTATAAATAAACTTTATTATTATGACGTATTTCCGGTTTGGAAAAAAATGAGCGCTAGAAGAGAGAGCGGTCAATTTTGAAAAGGGAAGAAAAATAAAACCGAGCGAGAGGAAAACCGAGCGAGAGGAAAACTCGAACAGAGGGCGGTTTTATATTTTTACACCCTCAATTCCTGATCCTGTGCTTGTTCAGCACTGAATGAACCAGTGTTTTATCAAAATACCTATGCAGGCAGAATACCAATGGAAGGGTTTAGAAGGTAACAAGATACAGTGCCTTGCGAAAATATTCGGCCCCCTTGAACCTTGCAACCTTTTGCCACATTTCAGGCTTCAAACATAAAGATATAAAACTGTAATTTTTTGTGAAGAATCAACAACAAGTGGGACACAATCATGAAGTGGAACGAAATTTATTGGATATTTCAAACTTTTTTAACAAATAAAAAACTGAAAAATTGGCCGTGCAAAATTATTCAGCCCCCTTAAGTTAATACTTGGTAGCGCCACCTTTTGCTGCGATTACAGCTGTAAGTCACTTGGGGTATGTCTCTATCAGTTTTGCACATCGAGAGACTGAAATTTTTGCCCATGCCTCCTTGCAAAACAGCTCGAGCTCAGTGAGGTTGGATGGAGAGCATTTGTGAACAGCAGTTTTCAGTTCTTTCCACAGATTCTCGAGTGGATTCAGGTCTGGACTTTGACTTGGCCATTCTAACACCTGGATATGTTTATTTGTGAACCATTCCATTGTAGATTTTGCTTTATGTTTTGGATCATTGTCTTGTTGGAAGACAAATCTCCATCCCAGTCTCAGGTCTTTTGCAGACTCCATCAGGTTTCCTTCCAGAATGGTCCTGTATTTGGCTCCATCCATCTTCCCATCAATTTTAACCATCTTCCCTGTCCCTGCTGAAGAAAAGCAGGCCCAAACCAGGATGCTGCCACCACCATGTTTGACAATGGGGATGGTGTGTTCAGGGTGATGAGCTGTGTTGCTTTTACGCCAAACACAACGTTTTGCATTGTTGCCAAAAAGTTCGATTTTGGTTTCATCTGACCAGAGCACCTTCTTCCACATGTTTGGTGTGTCTCCCAGGTGGCTTGTGGCAAACTTTAAACGACACTTTTTATGGATATCTTTAAGAAATGGCTTTCTTCTTGCCACTCTTCCATAAAGGCCAGATTTGTGCAGTATACGACTGATTGTTGTCCTATGGACAGAGTCTCCCACCTCAGCTGTAGATCTCTGCAGTTCATCCAGAGTGATCATGGGCCTCTTGGCTGCATCTCTGATCAGTCTTCTCCTTGTATGAGCTGAAAGTTTAGAGGGACGGCCAGGTCTTGGTAGATTTGCAGTGGTCTGATACTCCTTCCATTTCAATATTATCGCTTGCACAGTGCTCCTTGGGATGTTTAAAGCTTGGGAAATCTTTTTGTATCCAAATCCGGCTTTAAACTTCTCCACAACAGTATCTCGGACCTGCCTGGTGTGTTCCTTGTTCTTCATGATGCTCTCTGCGCTTTAAACAGACCTCTGAGACTATCACAGTGCAGGTGCATTTATACGGAGACTTGATTACACACAGGTGGATTCTATTTATCATCATTAGTCATTTAGGTCAACATTGGATCATTCAGAGATCCTCACTGAACTTCTGGAGAGAGTTTGCTGCACTGAAAGTAAAGGGGCTGAATAATTTTGCACGCCCAATTATTCAGTTTTTTATTTGTTAAAAAAGTTTGAAATATCCAATAAATTTCGTTCCACTTCATGATTGTGTCCCACTTGTTGTTGATTCTTCACAAAAAATTACAGTTTTATATCTTTATGTTTGAAGCCTGAAATGTGGCAAAAGGTCGCAAAGTTCAAGGGGGCCGAATACTTTCGCAAGGCACTGTAAAAATTACTGCAGGTAGTGCAATGTAGGCCTAACTTCACAAAGGTTTATTCAGCTACTGTACAATGCTGACAAAATACTAAAGTACAGCTAAAGCTTATATATGTAAGGCTCCTGACAAAGGATCTCCCAGTTCTCCCAGGTCATTTTTCACAGAAACACCTTTGTTCCGGCTCCACCAAATTTAGTACAGGTTCCGGTGGCGCAGTTTCATCAGGGCCATGCCAGGGTTGTGTTCCAGCCAATTCAGAGTGCGCCAGTAGTTCCTCCCAGTCCACTTCCAGTGGCCTTGGGGAGCACACGTCCTCGTACTCTGACTCTGAGGAGAGGTAATCCTCGTTGTTATTGGACTGCACTGACGTCCCTGGTTTCCTTGATGCTCTGGTTACCAGTCTTTGCCGTGATTCACACTCACTGTCGTCCTCTGGTAGTCTCACCAAATAACCAATGGGTAACAGGTGATTGCGGTGAACAGTCTTCACTGCACCCAAACCTCTTTCAGGCTTGATTCTGTAGACTGGGAGGTTGGGTAGTTTTTCCACAATAATATATGGCAATGGCCTCCACTTGCATTTTAGCTTGTGCTTGCCCTGAACTCCAAGGTTTCTCAGTAGCACTCTGTCACCCTTGTCGAGGACTTGCTCTTTAACCTTCTTGTCATGTGCTTTCTTGTTGCTTTGATGCTTCCTATCAGCCATCGCAGTAGCCAAAGTGTAGGCTCTCTGGAGATCCTGCTTCAGCTTTGTGACATACTGATGGTGCGACTTTGAACGGCTGCAGTCCTCAGACACCCCGAAGCATAGGTCTATAGGTAGCCGTGCTTCTCTGCCAAACTGTAAATAGTACGAGGAGTGACCAGTTGCTTCGTTTTTGTGCAGTTGTAGGCGTGCACCAACTGACTTATCTGTTGACTCCATCTTTGTTTCTGTCGTGTGTCCAAAGTTCCCAACATTGATAACAATGTGCGATTAAACCTCTCTGGTTGTGGATCTCCCTGTGGATGTGTCAGAAAACGGCGCGCGTAGTGCGGCCGAAAAGTGTTTTGTGAACTCAATTAAATTGCCAGACGAGGAAGTGTTAAACAAAACCCGTCTCTTTATTAAGAGAACTAAAACTAAACCAAAAAACCATACAACACACGGTGCAACACAAAAACTCACGGTCGGTATCGGTCCCAAGTCAGAGCCAGCAAACACGTACATCCAGGGGAATCCAAATTGCGTAGTCCGAGGGGAAAGTCCGATAAGCCGATACACA
>NW_018128407.1:51151-52543 GCF_001952655.1 Monopterus albus
TGGCACTTTTCGCATAGGCATTTTTGGGCGGGCACAGCCTGCGACGGGCAGCTTCATGTTCCTCTTCCATTCGTATCTCATTTAGTAGTTGAAGGAAGGTGGGGGGGGTGTCCCTACGCTCTCTTAACCTCAGATTCACCATCATTAGGTCAGATCGTGTGGCCCCTTTAATCAACTGGTCGAGACGTGCTTTGTCAGCGGAAGAGGACGGCAGTCCTCCTTTATGAACGACTTTGTTCAGCACACGCTCCATGCGCCTCAGAAACTCAGACAATTTCTCGCTAGGGTGTTGACACAGCATCCTGAATGCAAAGTAGAGCTCTTCACCCGTTTCTTGTGTACCAAAGGTGTTTTCCAGTACATCGAGATATCCCATAGCGGTGGTATCTGGGTTGTTGAATCGGACAGCCTGTAGGATCCCTAGTGCAGGACCCTTTACGGTCTCCTTGATTCTCAGTTTCTTTTCCCTTTCAGGTCGATCACCCTCAATCAACTGCTCCAGCCAGTTCTCCAGTTGTTCTTCTCCAGGAGGGGTGGGTGTGACTCCAGAGAAAGTTCTCAGCCTTCTGTAGGGCCCACTTTCATTGTTAGGTTTGTTTGCTCTCAGCAAAACATCCCCCACTGCCCTTATTATAGCCTCTGGAGAGGAGGTGTGAAACAGGGAAGCTGGGCTGGAGTCAGGGTTTGGCTCCTGAGCCCTTTCTCCGGCCCTTTGATCCTGCGGCCTATCCTCCTCTGCTCGGATTCTTCCCAGCACTTTAATTTTCTCCAATGTTTCTTCACTGAACTTCACTCCCACTCCTTCTGGTACATCTTTAACCAGAATAGCCTTCATTGGGTCGATGCCTTCACCTTTGCACCAATGCCTTAACTGAGCCATCCCCATGGGTTTTGCGTTTTGACCGTCTTTTTTTTCTTTTACTCTAGAGCACCACTTGGTACTAACATACAACACTTTTAGATAATTCCAAAATCTAAGCTCCCTGCTTATACTTCAGCTTCTAACCTGGGCTAGCCTAATCGCTGGGTCTAATGCTACTGCACTTTCCACACCAAATACAATCCCAGCGGTGCCTCCATTTTATGTAGCACCCTTCTCACTCTACCTAGGAGGGGCACCAACTAGACGAGTTAGAATGAGGGGTGCTTGGGTTTGTTTAATCAAAATTAAAACTAATAACCCCTATAACTAGTAATGAGGACTTGTAGCATGGTGCGTGAGGAAGGAAGATAGACCCAGCGATGGCTTAAATAAGAACACACGGCTTAGGCCGGATTTATTAAACCAAGATAACTAAAATGACCTCTTATGAGTACAAAACCAATGAGTAAAAGAAAGAATGATGAAGGCAGTAACAAAAAGAACCAAGATTACCAGATCGGTTTCTACCA
>NW_018128407.1:53255-65612 GCF_001952655.1 Monopterus albus
TCTTTTCAGTCTCTTTTTTCTTTTTCCCTCTTCTCTCCCTCTTCCCTCTCTCCTCCTTGCCACTTCTCTCTTCACCCCTCTTCCCTCCCAATCACAGCAGGTCACACAGATTGCCAGATTCCTTCAACCAATCACATTACTATGACTGCGTAAAGAGGGTGAACCTATCGTGGTAACCAATACAGCTCTCCCAGAATTGGTATTTACATCCCAAATACAATTAAAACTGTAGCTGTTCCACAAATAAAATTAAAACTGTAGCTGTAACAATGCAAGCTATAGTCATTTGTAAAAAGTACCAACCCAGTATGTGCCAACGGGCTACAATTCAGTGGCAAGAAAAATACAGTATGTGAACCCCTTGGAATGCCCTGTTTTCTGCTCTAAATGGCCATAAAATGTGATCTGATTTTTATCTAAATCACATGTATACACAAACCCACAAACCCGGGATGACTGTCGTTCAGTGGGTAGAGTCGTCATCTCCCAACCGGATTAGAGGTTTGAATCTCAATGCCTGCAGTCCAGATGTCGAAGTATCCTTGGGCAAGACACTGAACCCCCAAGTTGCCCCCAAATGGTTAGAGCCATCGGTGTGAGTTAGCGCTGCAGATGGCTGCTTCGGGTCTGTACTAGAAACAAATTCCGTGTGTGTAACATACTTGGCCAAATAAAGTGATTATCCTTATCTAATGTGGTTAAGGGGGCAGTCAATCTTAAAACATGCAAAATGTTCACCACTAAAATATACACAAGGTTTTTTTTTCTATAGTTAATGAACTAACTCAGTAGTAACCTCCAGTACTGTTGATTGAGTTGGCAAAGATAAATCAAGAGAGCGTGTATAAAAAATACATCTTTAAAATCTAAATGGTGAAACTGTAGTCTTATTGTCATTAACTTTTATCATTCTTTATAGTTGTTTAGCTGAATCAAATGTATTTGTGAACTTTATGCAATAGGAACTGAAGCTGACAGGAAAGGTTGAAAAAATTCTGAAGAGAAGCATGAATATCCTTGAACAGCTGAACATTTTGCCACCTGAAATAGCTGAAAGTCTGCTGAAGTAGAATTTTCCCCATTAATTTCAATGGGGCAAAACTTTCAAAATAAAGCTAAATATTTCAAAGGTATAAGGTTTAGAAAAATCCTGAAGAGAAGCATGAATGTTCTTGAAAAGCTGAACATTTTGATAGCTGAAATAGCTGAAAGTCTGCTGAAGTAGCATTTTCCCATTCATTTGAATGGGGCAAGGTGTTCAAAATAAAGCTAAGTATTTCAAAGGTATGAAGTTTAGAAAAATTGTAAATAGAATCATGAGTGTCCTTGCTGAACATTTTGATAGCTGAAAATATGCTGAAGTAGAATTTTCCCATTCATTTGAATGGGGGAACATTTTCAGAATACTAAATATTTTAAAAAGTATGAAAGTTGTAAAAAAAAGTTGAATACATGCCATAATGTCCTTAATAATCTGAACATTTTGATACCAGAATGGTTTTTCTAGCTGAAAGTATACTGAGCTTATTAAGATGTGAACATTTTCTGATTGGTCACAACAAAGTATGTAAAACAAGTAAGGTTGTGGGGGGGATTTTTGTGGAAAAAAGCTGAATTTATGAAAAACTATGAAAGTTATAAAAAAAAGTTGAGTACACACCATAATGTCCTTAAAAAGATGAACAATTTGATACCATAATGGGTTGTCTAGCTGAAAGTACAGTATGTGGGAGGAGATGAGCGGTGAAAAATGTATGGAAGAAACTATAATAAGATTTGGAAAACTCTTGTTTTTAGTGTGGTTGCTTCGAATCCACACTAATAACAATAATAATAATAAAAACGGAAAACAAGAGTGGCTGCACAGCATCCACACAACTAAAGGACACTAAAGTTATGAAAAGTAATTAAAGCTTATAAAGTAACTAGAGCCTATAAGAATCAAATCTTACATGGTGACTGTGGCATCAGGAAAAATAAGCTTTTATTTGTCTTCATACTTGAAAGTGTAATATTTTAACTGTTTAATATTGCATATTTTGACTTCAGTGGCACCAGCAGCCTCTTCAAGGTGCTAGTTTTTGTATGTTGGATGTACTGACCTTTTACACCGTGTCAGTACTTTTGACGCTTGGGGGAAAGGCACCATGGTAACTGTTACATCAGGTAAGAAAACTATTTAGTGTCACACCTAATTGTTAAAATTGAACAAAGATAATACATTTTTTGACTGCCAAAATTTTAAACTGTGCATTTAAAGTAATTTACCTATTTATATATATTTTTTTTAAAAACTGCCACAAATAATAATATTGACAGAGGATAAATATATCACAACAAACACTATTTAAATACATGTGATATGGAAGCATAAAGGTCCGTGTTCGTGGGGAACGTGAAATTTCCACATTCAACACTTTAAAAGGTAAAGTCATGGTTTGTAACACTGAATCAGCTCAACTGGTTTATCTCTGTTTTAACTAATGCTTGGTTTAAACTAATCTGTTACATTTTTATTTTAGTATATTAATTACATATTTGTTTTTCCTTTCTTAGCCACTTCAACTAAACCAACGGTGTTTCCTCTGATCCCATGTGGTTCGGGGACTGGAGACACGGTCACTCTTGGCTGCTTTGCCACCGGCTTCACACCCTCATCAGCAGAGTTTTCATGGACCAAAAATGGGGCTGCCCTGACAGAGTTCATTAGGGAAGCAAAGTTTCGAATGTGGTGTGACACATCCTGCAGGAAACGTACAGTCTGGTCCCATCAAACCTATGGGTAAGACCTATGCTAAGTTTTATATATATGTCTTTTTAGAATATCATTGTAATTGTAGCATGTTTATATGAAAGAACTGGTTACAAAATTTAAAGTTATTCAACAGTTTCAAGTTTTTAAAAATAAATGTATTGATTAATATAATGTTACAATGTAAAATCAGTTTGGTAATAACTGATTAATGATGTGATATTTATTTGGCTGGCTAATTTGAGTAAAGAAAAAAAAGACAATATTAACAGAACTACCTTAATCAAAGAAAGCTTTACATTTTACAGTGATTTAAAGAAATGACTACTAATAAAATACTAGCCTACCTCTGATAAAGATAAGAATATAATCAGCAGCAGCATGCTTTCATACATCATTTGCTGATCTTATGTCAGATAAGTAATTCAAGTTACAAATGCTCTTGTTTTTATTATTTAACAATAAATGTTTCATCTCTGTTTTATTTTTGTTTTATTTTGTGGCTTTCTAAATATGTGTGTTTAGTTTCTGTCATCTGTCATTTAAAAGAAACATACAAAAGGACAGCATAAACAAAAATTAAACAGCAAGGCATATTCTTAAATATAGTAAATTTCTTAACTAGCAGTGGGCAAATTTAACAGTGAGGTGGAATGAGAAGCCTGAAGCTTGCTCATATATATTCAGCTTCTTACTCAGTTTATTTTATATACTGTTTGTCCTCTGCACCTTCTTTCCATCTATCTGCGTGATCCTAGTTCTTCCTTATTTCTGTCTGCCTCCAGTTTCACTGTATGTTCATTAACATCCACATTAAATCTGTGTCTGCTGGCCTGAACAATCAATATATATATGCAGAAGCGAGTATTAAAACTGCTCTACAGTAATGTCATTTTTAAATATGAAAATCTTATTTGTCTTTTGACTCTTTCTGCACACTTTAGTAACAAGCTATAGTACAGTAAGTGTTTGAGGAGTGTATTCATTATGTGCATACTGTATGTGTGCAATTTGTATAATATACAGTATTACAGAAAAATCATCATAATAATATTGGTTGTATACGGCAAATCTAGATTACATGACCTTTTTAGGACAACGCTCATTTCTGCTTCTGCATATATATAAGTATATAAAAATATTTCCGCCTGCTTCTGCATACATATTTTTGTGTATATGTGTGTTTTTCAGACAGGATTTATCGGATGCCAACTGTTAAAGTGTTGAAATCTGAGGAGGGAACCGAGGTTTCCTTCTCCTGCTTTGCCAAAGGTTTTTCACCCCGAGAAGAGCATGAGATCAGTTGGCTGGAAAATGAAGGGAAAGTCAACAACAAAATATATGAGATCAAAACCCCTCTGCAAAGCGAAAAGAATGAGTATGGAACTTTGTACAGCGCAGCACGTTTTATTGCAGTACAGAGCAGTGGATTGCCACATGGGACTAAGTTCACATGTGTGTTTAAGGGGAAAACAGAAAAAGGTCATGAATATAAGAATGATTCTCTGACCTACGGCCCTTCCTGCAGTTGTGAGTAAATTTGTACTTTTGCTTTAAAATTTTAATGTAATTTTGATTTAAATATTAACGGTATTGCAGACATTTCTTTTCAGTAATTGTGGATTAATTCTTCACTCAGCTCAAGGATGTCCTAAGGCAGATGTGGATGTAAAGATTGTAGAGCCCAGTTTGGAGGAAATGTTTTTAAACAGAAAAGGACAGGTGACATGTGTAGTCACAGTAAACACTCCATCCGTAACCAGGATACATTGGGAGGATCACAATGGAGATGAAATAGTTGGTGCCTCATTGATCCCCAAGCCAGGAGTCACAGGGACGTTTAAGGTTCCACTCGAAGTCACGTATGATGAGTGGAGCCTGGGGAGGCGGTTCAACTGTGTTGTTGAACATCAAAACTGGTTAACACCAAAAAAGACAGCATATGAAAGGAAGCCTGGTAAGAACTCCAAAGCCTGTATTTAATGGATCTTGTCATTCCATCAAACACATTATGAATGTTAATTCTAAGTGTATTTTGTAGCAGCACTGTAGGAACTTTTATTTCTGTCAGGAGGCCTAACTGTTCTCACCTTCTTACAGCAGGACAACTTCAGCGTCCTTCAGTGTTTATGATGCCTCCAGTAGAACAGCCAAAAACTCAAACGATGACCCTGACTTGCCATATAAAAGACTTCTACCCTGAAGAAGTTTATGTGTCTTGGCTTGTTGATGACCAGGCAGCAGGCTCAAATTACAAATCCCATACCACAAGTCCTATTGAAAACAATGGAGTGTTTTCTGCTTATAGCCAATTGTCGCTCGGCCTTGACCAGTGGAAAAACAATGACATGGTTTATAGCTGTGAGGTTCACCATGAATCTGTGGCGAACTCAACTAAAGCCATTGTCAGGTCCATTGGACACAGAACATTTCAACAAACCAACCTGGTCAACCTCAACATGAACATCCCTGAAAAGTGCAAGGCCCAGTAGATGGTTGTGTTGCTGTGTCTGCTGTTGTTTGTTGTTAATGTTTGTTGCTTGTGATATGATGGTGTTTGTCTTTTTTAATGCAGATTCAAAATCAAAATAAAAAAAACACTTTGCAACTGTGTTGTTGTTTGTCGCATGCAGTTCATGTCTTTATTTAATCAACATTTTGAGCTACGTGTTTGTCATGCTGTAAGTGTACTTTCACAGTGTTACCCCAGAGTTTTATAGCACAATGACAATTACAATATATCAACCTTTTAACACTGGATTGTATTCTCTAGAATAACACTGCCAACACACCACACTCATTTTAGGAAAACATGTGCACATTTTATGTGTAGGTGGTGCATTAACACAGTTTGTGTGACTTGTCTTTGTGTATGTGTGTTTCCTCTACTGGGTCTTGCACCCCCAGCACAAGACAGGTGATTGTTTAAGGTCTGACTCCAGGTCTGTGGCCTTTCAGTCACATAATAAATATACTGATTCACAAGCCAAGTCGTGCATGTCACACCAATAACGGGGTCTTTCAAAAGAAAATCTAGATCATTGAAGGATCACTGTGATCAATATAATCAATGTTTTAGAAGAACATGCCAAACTTATAAAATCCCTCATGAGATAATAAGTAACATTCATTGCCAGCATGTTTTTATTGACTTATTAACTTATTTACTGACTTATTGTTTGAATCCACTCAGACCTGGGAGGTTATAACATTTATCACCCTACTTTAGGAATGGAACATAATTTACTGGTCAGTCTCTCGAGCTGTTGTTGAATGTGGGTGTGGATTTTTCCTAGGGTTGAATACAGTGGATGTAGAGTGCCCGTTTGTGACTACCTACACACCAAAGGAAGATAACATGGGAAACACAGCCATCACCTTCATCTTTCTCTTCATCATCACTCTGCTGTTCACCATTGGAACCACTGCTTTTAAGGTAACAATGAGTTGATATGTTACCATTTTAGATTTAGGTATTCAAACTGCACAGAAAATCTCTTGTAGCATGAGGACTGGACT
The DNA here is from genome assembly GCF_001952655.1 of Monopterus albus. Classification (NCBI taxonomy): domain Eukaryota; kingdom Metazoa; phylum Chordata; class Actinopteri; order Synbranchiformes; family Synbranchidae; genus Monopterus; species Monopterus albus. Next base: position 59,527 of record NW_018128407.1, read on the forward strand.
GACAGAAGGTTGTGAGAGAATAAATGTCAGTAGCCCATGATAATCATGACATATAACACCCATAACTACTGTATTAGAGAGGTGCTGAATCAACTCAGTGAGTCACGTCCATTGAGATGTTTCTGTCAGAAATGTAACGTTTTGACCTTGACAATCATTGTTTCAAATTTCAGGGCAATTATACTGAATTATGTCTGTTGCTGTTATTGTCTGTTCAATATTATACCAACATAGGTGTAACTGATGTTGTACTAACTGTGATGTACTTACTTGTTCATACAATGCATTTCCAATATAACCACACATTTTGATGAAATATTACTAATCCATATGTTTTCTGTTTTATTTTTCAGGTTAAATGAAATAAGGTGATTTTTCTGTTATAAAATGCAGTTTTTTCTTATAACTTCAGTGTCATGTAAGTAATCACATTTGTGCTTTTTAATTGTTATTACAAGAACTTTATGCCTTTTGAAAATAAATGTTTAAATGAGGTAAATGATGTTACACCTGCATCTTTTTTCTCTCTTCCATTGTTTTGAAATGATTTGTTTTGTCTGATTGCACTTATTAATACTTGTTAACAGTGATATTTCAAATCTTCTTTTTATGTAATGAGTTAGGTTTATTACCTCTCTAGCACCTGGAGTCAACAGCTCATGTTCTACTCACTATGTAAATATCAGTTTTACAGTCCGTTGGTTTTCTATTATTAACAAACTCAAAAACTAAAACCTTTAACAATGTCATGAGAAGCCTTGTGGAGGATATGTAAAGTGTTATGAGATATTTAAACATGTGTTCTGTGTCTCTCACTGGCATAACCACACCTCACACCTGGGGTCCGTGATGCACCGTTGCTCTTTGCATTGTTTCACTTCTGTATTCTTGTTCTTTTCTGGGACCTGGGTGTTACTCAAGGCTTCCGCTTGCTGACAGCCCTGATCACTCTGTCCTGTCATGCTGCAACACCTGTACAACAGACTTCTGGCCCCATCTCCACCTGACTTTAAGATACCACACAGTGTAAAAGTACAACTCTGCCATCTAGCTTTAACACAAAAAAATTTCACTTAGAATCAAGACTACACAGTTGCTTACTTGAACAAAACCTGAAGGTACGTATAAAGCAGGAGATCAAATCAGTAATCAAAAAGTAATACATGGAAATGTGAATGAAGATTATTAAATGCATGGTCAGACAACACCTGCAATCTCTTCTCACGGATCACCAGGGTGCCGCAGACCACAGGTTGAAAATAGAATATGAATATTTTTGATTAGATTCAACAGATCCTGATTCATTATCCAGTTGTGGATTCTTGAGAATTTTTGAAGGCTTATGCTTAATTTAGTTTTACATTTTTCTTTTAAAATGTCTTTTCTTTTACATTTATTGTTTTTTCTTTACAGTTTGTAGTATGATAAATGTCATTGACTTGGTGTATATTGTATTAATATTTTATTTTTTTAGTCATGTATTTGCCATGATGTGTGTATAATGTGTAAGAGGAAACAAGACAATAAGTTATAAAATGAATAAAAATAATATAAAGGAAGAAATGTACCATGAACTCATCCTTGTATTTAGAAATATAAAAATTCACATAAGGAAAACAAAGTTATTCACAAGTTGCTTCATTAATTACAATTAAACTAATAAAACATACTATTAGAACACAGTATTAATTCTTCACAGTTATTCTTAGTACTACAGTATGTTCTGTAACAGTACCAACACCCTTGTATTACTCAGAGTGTCCACAAGAGGGAAACAAAGCCCCACATGCAGCAGTGTTTTGCATCTTTATGGGAAACACTAGTCCTGTCTTAATCTGAAGATGCTGACAAGTTTTAAATCAACTTGGGAAATGTTATGATTTATTCATCTGAAAATACAGTATCTGTGTATCTCCTCTTTCCACACATACACACACACAGAGTCACTGTAAATGTGTGCACACTTTGTCACAGAGTTGGAGCTGCATATTTGTGTCTGCATTTATGGGTTTCAAGGAATTCACATCTGGGAGGGATGACAGTAAGCACATGCAGGCTTACTATTGGCTACTTCTGGAGTGATCTGGCACTGTGTGCGCCCCGATTGGCTGGGGACCCCGTAGCAGTCTGCCCAAATCTGTGATGCTGTTGCTGAGATGGAGTCACCGCATCCTGCTGCTAGTGCCAGAGGCTGGCAACAGGGAAGCGGGGCACTGTGCCCAGCAGGCTGCCTGAGGGTGTCTCCCTGTCTAACACCCCCATACCCTCCCATCCTCTTATGCCAACCCCCCTCCCTATAGGTCCTTGCTTGACCCCTTAGGTGTGCTCTATTGCCTTCTTTTGATTTTAAAATCAACAAATTTGCCCAGGGGTGGCCAAAGTTTCCATAAATCTGTAATCGCAGTATTTTTTGTCCTTCTGACTATTGCTATGGCTTCCAAATAAAAAGACAAATGAACTAAATCAAGGCATGTCTCCAAAACACTTAAGTTAGACTTACAAGGAACCGTCATCCAGAGGTCAAACCCCAGTCCAGCCATACCAACCCTGTTATGCTACTACTGTATGTGAAGAATCAGGCTGCAGTATATTTGTACACTGAGTCTCAGTTTGTGCTGTATACTGGAAGCTGTCATCAATTTCATGTCAATATGTGTCTAGAAGTCTCGCTACCAAACAGAGGAAACAAAAACAGAAAAAAAACAGTGACATAACAAAGAAGATCTCAGGGGAAGTTTGAGTATTGTACAGTGTTGTGACCAACTTGACCTTAATAAAAGACAATTTAAAGGAAAAGCTGAGCAAGAGGCCAAAAGAGTCCTTTCTAATATCTTTACTTATACTTCTCATTCTTGCAAAGCCATACATTTTGGATGACATCCTAAAGGAGTATCTGATAGGTCATTGTATATTTGTACTGCGTGCACTCAACACAGGTGTGTAGAATCATTTTTTATATGTCCTGAGGAAGGCAAGTGTGCTGATACTCGCTGATGTACTGTACATGTGTTAACCCATATTTATTAAAGGCATGTATTATCAACCCACACTTGAGTGCATAAACTGGATTTTTTTCTACCATGGACATGGTTTGTCTATATAGGTGTATAGACATGGTAAAAATGTTTCTACTCATGGACAAGGGTGCACACTACAAAATGTAAGTCATATTTTAGGATGAATTTTCAATTTTACAGCTACAGTGAGACACATTATAAAATACCCTGCATGCTTTTTAACGATACAGACAGGACAAAACAACAATTATCTAGTGAATGAAGATTTAACTTGTATTTTTGCTAAAACAAACTCATCCCCTCCAGGCTGCAGTCTGAGATGCTGGTCTCTCTAACATGACAGTGATGTTCATACAAAAATGTACATCAACCCAGAAGGAACAGTTTACAGATGGTATTTCATCATCCACTTGTGTAGGATTTCGGTGGTGGAAAGTAACTTGCATTTACTCAATTACTGTACTTAAGTACAATTTTGAGGTATCTGTACTTTACTTGAGTATCATAACTTTTAGCTACTTTTCAGAACCAGATCAATACAAAAGTTACAGTATAACCATAAGACTTTATTGATTTGCAGTGGAAAATTTACAAACTACCCAGCAGTAATTCAAATTACATGCATAGTAAAACTAGCTCCCTCTTTACAGGCTACACCATTTAATGTGATGTACACAATAAATAATGCATTGGTAATTATAATTCAGTAATATGATATAAATTAATGATAATGTGCCATTCTGCATGGGCGCTTTTACTTGTAGTACTTTAAGTACAGTATGTTTTGATGCTTATACTTTTGTATTTTTACTTAAGTAATATTTTGAATGCAGGACTGTTCCTTGTAACAGAGTATTTTCACAGTTGTGTTGCTACTTTTACTGAAGGGATCTGAGTACTTCTTCCACCACTGTAGGAGTTCCCATTCTTTCTGCTCCATGCCAGTCAGGTTATTGTTGTTATCTCTTTCCATCTTATACAGCCTCCCTATTCCCTGTCATTGCTGTCATGCATGAAGGCATTATTCATAAATCCATAACTCCAGAGGGCCAATTCTGTTCCTGTCTGTTCTGATGACATATAAAATACCCACATGAATAAATGCATGCATGGACACAATGGATATTAATGCCTTTGTACGAAAATAGGCTAATTAATGTTACATACTGCTGCACCGCCTGGCCGAGCAGAGGTTTATGGGCAGTGGTCAAAACATATTGAGTCCATATTTTGACCTGCAGCTGGGCCTTAACTTGCTTTAGGAAGACATAAATCCTTACCCTCTTTATATGCGCGCACCGCTTCACCAAAGTTACATAAGTTCATGGCCTACTTTCCCCAGCTTTGTTGCTCATATGGGGAAAGGGAGAGAGAGAAAGAGACAGAGAGAGTGAGAGACAGTTTCTCCTAACAGGCTGCTGCTTACTATCCCAATGCGCAAATGCCATGGGATAGGTCTCCCCAAATTGAGGCTGCGCTCGGAACGATCATGCGATTGAAAGACGAGCGCGTCATGTCTGTCTTCCTCCTCTTCTGCTCTGCGCGATCAGTGGCTCTGTGTTCCGCAATCCCCTGGGATACTGTACCGCCCTCGATGGCTCTGCTATCTGCGCTTCCCTCGCACTGAATGGCTGCCTGGAGCAAGGAAAAGCGAGGTGAGGGAGCGCTACGTCTCCTCCTTTGAACCAAAGCTCTACATCAGCTTCCCAGCGAGGGGGTGAGTGTCTTGTCTGCCGTTGTTTGACGCGTCCTGCCTGGGCACATCGGCGGTGGCGGCGGCAGAGGAGGAGGAGGGATAGGGGTCCCTGACAGAGTCCTTGGGTAGCGCTGTGCATTTAGGATGGCCCAGCAAACATGGGACAATAAAAGTTTGGAATAAGTACCCAACTTAGGGCCGGATCCGGGTTGGCACAACCTTAAACATTAGCCTATTCCAAACAGTGAAAACTAACGTCGCCGGGGAGTGCGATGTCCGTTCAAGAGGCTCATTTCACAGATGTGCGAAAATGCGATGGCAGCCAGGTTTTTGGCACGGCAGCCCTTGCGAGCGCCGGCCGTGAAGAATTGCGCCTTGTTGTGCTCCCACTCCCCGCTCCGTGCCGCACTGGTTCCGTCTAGCTCGCGCTCAGCTGCTGCGTGTCCTGGGATGACCTGTTGATGTCGGTAGAATGAAGAATGGCAGGGGCAGCGATTTCCCCCATCACCAAAATATTTAAATAAGCAACATTTGGGCTTGACAGCGCCGCAGCTCAGCTACCTCGTCCGCTCAGGCAGTAAGTGTCTTGTTTATCTTTTGAGTGTGGACTATCGCGGAAATGCTTGACATTGTGCAGCTGGGCTAAGTGTGCATGAGGTGGATGGTGCGAACCCAAATATCTAACAGGAGTGTTAGCATAGCCATTAGCCATCTATGTAGGCCTGCTGCGGATGGGAGAGGGCATCAAACGTTTCGGGGCCCTAGACTGGGAAAGGGGGCACATCACGACCGAAACCGGTACAGATTAAATATACAGTCCTTGAATGCAATTTGACGGCATGTAAAGAGTAACACATCGCCTCCATCCCGTGTCCCCCCTCCCGTCGCCTCCCGACTCCGGTGCCAGCAGACCGGGGAGCGCTCCCGGCGGGTACGCTGGCACACGGTGCGGCTGCATTGAAGAGCTCCCTCTCTGATCCCGGTTATCTGGCATCTTCTCCCGTTTAAACGTTTCTCTACAGAGGCAGATTATAGTGGGCAGCTCTCGCAGGGCATACACGAGAAAAGTCAGTAATATGGAGCGAGAAGTTTAGGAGCTTTTGGTTGGTGGCTAGCCAATGGAGGGATAACCACAAATCAGGCCCGTATGTCCTGACATGATGGGAGCAGCAGAGCCATGCGGCCATGGACACATGAGGAACCAGGAAATACCTATAGATGGAATGCATTGGGTGCCAGCTTCACCAGTGACTCCACAATAAGCATCCATACAGTTGTTATGCCCCAGTTCTTTTACTGGACAGATCAGAGTAAGGAAGGAGTCCGTCTTTCTTGATTTTAGTGCTAGTTTATTTACAAATATATAGCTATAT
>NW_018128407.1:65653-70289 GCF_001952655.1 Monopterus albus
ATAAAACATTTATCAGTTTTGGGCTAACCCCTTACACAGATGAAGTCCATCCCGCAGACTCCATCTCTTATCTAGAGCTCCACATTCTTGGAGCAGCTGCGTATTACCTAGTCATAACAAAATGAGGTGGCTCAACGTGTGTGTATGTTGTATCCGTGATGCGTAACTAAAACATTCATTCAGACATAATTCTTACACAAGATTAAAACAAGAAAACAATTGGTGTCATGGCTTACTGCTACCCTTGAAACAGAGCAGACTAGAGCAGACTTTGAATCTTACTAAACTACGTTACTAACACATTGAAGTCTAACACATTAAAGTCTAATAATTATCTGATTTATTAATTTCTAACACAGTAATGTAAAAACTGTATTCAGTCCTGGAACTGGATAAACTCAAAAGTAGGCTAGATGTGTTGATAGCTGGCCCTGTATAACATAAGCCCCTTGAATGCAGGCTAAAACATTTTAAGGCGTACAATGAAAAGTCTAAGATCTTCAGTATGATGTGAGTATGTCTGACCTACTTTCCTCTCCAGGCTGGTTGGTATGAGATCTAAGCCACAGTGGAAGTTTGGGTGCAATTCATTCGTTCACTCTGCTGCATTCTATATGTTTAATGGAATAAGGACTTGAGATCCCTCTTATTTTTGCAGGCCCCACTCCTCTTTGGTGCACAAAGACACATGCACACACAAACACACACACACATTCCTGCTCACTGTCAGGGCAAACTGTGCAAACACACCCTGCTCACAGCCCTGTGATAGTGTGTCTTTATGTGCACGCATGTGTGCTTACTGTGGCTTGCCAAACTGTAAACAAGCAGTATTGTCTAATGTCTGTGTGTGACTCAGTGTGCCTTTTGTGGGTTTGTTTGAGTTTGTGTGTGCGTGTGCATCTGTGTTTTAGTATGAGGGAGAGGGAGCTTGAGTGAGACAGAGACAAAGAGAGCATTTCTCTTTACCCTGGAGCTTGGCTAAATCCCAAATGAAAGGCTTTGGATATGATGGGGCAGCTCACTCCAGCCTTCATCAGTCAGTCACACCAAAGTTGCTTGCCTGGCTCACAGGGTGGGCTTCAGTCAGTTGCCTTTATTTGGTATATGTGTGTGTGTGTGTGTGTTTGTGCAGCGTGCAACACTTTTAAGTGGTAACGCACCCGTGTGAAAAGGAGCTTTGGCAATGCATGCACACTTCTGTGCAGTGCAGACCTCCATCCACATCTGCATGAATAAATCTACAGTATGTATAGGCTTCATGAAAACACTTAGGACTGGTGTTGCGCTTTAAATAAAGGTTTATGTTTAGTAAAATGCCTGTGGGCTTATCAATGGATCTGTTGTAGTCTTAGCTGTTATTGTGGATACTTCTGCATGCTATTTAGTAGAATGAGGGAATGTATAATCTAAAAAATATCTGTTATAATATCTGCATCCTGTATTCATGTATCTTGTCTTTGAATGTGAAGCTCTCCTACAGTAACAGAAGGAACACTGGTTCACTTTAACACTAACAGATACAATGTAGGAATCTTGGGTGCTGGGTGGAGGGTTTGCCTTTGTTTAGAGAAGTGAATGGAAACATACTACATGTGGTGTTTGTTTAGGCTACACGTTTGCACATAGCACAACAGAACATGGCCCACTTCTCTAAGGACACAGGGTTTTATAGCTCATAGAAGACAGAAAATAAAAAGGCTTTTACTCAGCCTGCTCCTGGTAGTAACAACTACTGCGGGGCTGAAGAGATGCAATGCAATGTAGATGATCTGTGAAAGCCTCACCAAAACGTTGTTTCAGATATCAGTGTCCTGTGAGCTTGCCAAAAGCCCCCAGTGGACTGTGTGAAAAATTAGTTGTGGCCTATGTCAACCTGATATGCCAAGGGATATAATTATTCTTCAAGACTATTTTCTTCATTATGTCCTAGCAGTTATAAAAATAGGCTTCCATCAGATTTTTTATATGTTGGAGTGACTTTGTACCAGTGAAAGTTGTGTCCATTACTGCCTGACATTCCTCACCTAGTTTTGTTTTAGGCTTCCTTGAGCTTTGTCTTTTTAACATAGACTTGCTACATCACACCTCGTTATCCTCATGACCTACTTATTCTCTATTCACACCAAAGACATAGCACAGGAGAAAACAGCTTTTGTCATTGTTGTGCATGGATCTTTCCAAGTTTTCCACCTGGGACCATGAGTCTGCTCATGACCAGGGATAGAGCAATGTCACCCGTGTATCAGAGGGTGAATCAAGGTTAATAGATGAGTCTCAATAAGAGTTACTCTGCATTTATCATATGCATAATCTCATGGTCAGCCCTCCATTGCTGTATGGTTATCCAAGTAACACAAATATCCTGTGTACAACCAGTATTACAATTAATACCCTGTGTAGGACATTTGCTGACTCAAACAGCAACAGTGCATGCAAGTGAAGGTGAAGCCACGTGTGTGGATCACCATTATGTACAGTATGTGGTATAACTCATTCACTTACTGCGATTGTGTCATTTTGTTCTTTCTCTCTCATGCTTTGTCTCTATTTCTTTCCCAACAAGACCCTTTGGTGGTGTGCGTAGGCACACCATGGCCCAGACCCTCCAGATGGCGATACCAAACTTTGGCAACAATGTTTTAGAGTGTCTGAATGAGCAGCGGCTGCAGGGCCTCTACTGTGATGTCTCTGTGGTGGTCAAGGGCCATGCCTTCAAGGTACCGATGAGATCGAAAGTCATTATTTTTTGCATAATGGAAATTACACTTAGACTGAAAGTCATGGTTACATTTGGAGAAGTTGAGGCCTGGGTGTAAACAATTAGTCCTGTGGCTCCTTGGAAGTCATGTTGCACAGCGAATTGAAGACCATGTTGGGTAATACTATATTATTGCACAGTGAATGCTGTTATATGTTCACAGTTTGCAGATTTTTAGAGCAGTACACTAGGTGATTTTGATGACTTGGTCCTCTGTAGATGAACACTATTATTATTATTATTATTATTCAAATCACTTGTTGTATTCTTTTATTTTGAATGAGAGTGTGCACACTGGACCCCCTTTAATAGCATGTTAAAGAAAACATTTTTCTTTGAAATTTTCCTTCACTTGTTTGCTAGTTGTACTTTGCAGTTAATGTAATTTGTGCTGTTTTTCTTACATATGTTTTCTAACCTCTATCACTATTCTAATGGTATTTAAAAATTCAGGTCACAAAATCTTAATGACCCCACCGACATCAGTCTGAGTATGTCGTTTCCAGAACTACTGAAGAACTGCAAATCAGTATTTTATTATTATATAAAATAAATACACATGAACTAAACAGTTACTTGCTTTATATCTTAATATTCATTACTTACTTTAATTCATAATTTGGTCAAATTTAATCAACATTACATTTTGGCCATGAATGGATTTATTTGAAAGGTGTAGCTTATTATGTTAAATAACAAAAGGTTTTATTTCACTTTATGAGCTAAGTGCTGACACTAAGCAAAAAAAATTATTTAAAAAGTTTAGTTTTACTTCTTGGTACCAAACTTCACTTATGGTATTGGATGTTTGGATGATATTTAGCCCTAAGCAAGTCACTGTATTTGTCTATAAGCATCTTTGACCTGAGGTGTTTCATTGGCTGAACGTTTTTGGTTTGATCTCAGCATCAGCCTTGAACGCTTTGTTGACATCACCTTGAGCAAAACCTCAAATTCAGACATTCTTTCTTATTGTAAATTATTGATTGAGATAGAAGTTTGTACTTAAAATCTTATTTCACATTCTATATGAACATTGCTCTAATGGGACACATTTAGGACACATTACTGATCTTTTCTTTTGTTCCTTAGGCTCATCGAGCTGTTCTGGCTGCTAGCAGTTCTTATTTCCGGGACCTTTTCAGCAGCAGCAGTAATGGTGGAGGTGGTAGCAGCAATGAAACGACCCCTACCGTAGTGGAGCTCCCACCAGCTGTGCAACCCCAGAGCTTCCAGCAGATTTTGGCTTTCTGCTACACAGGCCGCCTCAGCATGACGGTGGGGGACCAGTTTCTCCTCATGTATACTGCAGGCTTCCTGCAGATTCAACAGATCATGGAAAAAGGCACTGAATTCTTTCTAAAGGTAAAGCTATAATAGTTTCCTGTAGAAACTTGTCAAAACACCATAGCTGGGACTCATTACACGGAGTCCGATAAATACACAAACCAAATGCCATCACACCAGTGGCAGAGATCTCAAACCAAACTAAAACTATTCTACCCAAGTTACTGTTGGGGTTAACTGGGATTAGTTTTTTGTGACACATTGTTGGCTGATGGACAGGCAGACTGACCATCCTTCAGCACGGCCACTAGCATGGCAAAACCAAAAGAGCCAGTACATATCTGTTGGTTCATCATGTGTGCTGACACAAAGTTGATGTATTCATTCATTTCTAGGTCTCCTCCCCCAGCTGTGACTCCCAGGGCCTTCATGCAGAGGAGGCCCCACCTTCTGAGCCCCAGAGCCCTGTAATGCAGACAAATAACAGTGCAGTCCGGCCTGCCTCCTCCCTGACACCGCTCCCTCTGGTATCGCGAGTGAAGACAGAGCAGCCAGCTAGCCAGCCGGAAGCAGCCGCTCCCCATTCCG
>NW_018128407.1:70323-109643 GCF_001952655.1 Monopterus albus
GGAAGGCAGCCCGTTATTCCCAGGAGGTGGTGCGAGGCAGTTCCATACAGAGCTCGGGAGCCCTTGGAATGGCCATGGGTGCCACCGCAACCAGCCTGGCGGGCGTGGCGGCTAGTGGCGGGCTTAGTGGCAGCACTGGCAGTAATGGGAGCTTTGCAGCGGGTCTTGGCATGTCTGAAGGTGCCAGCCCCGGCACTCTGAGTACCTACACTAGTGACTCACCCATTAGCTACCATGATGATGATGAAGAAGAAGAGGGGACAGATGAATGTGCTGAAGAGCAGTATAGGCAAATCTGCAACATGTATACCATGTACAGCATGCTCAACATGGGCGCTACAGGTAATGGACAAGAAACTAAACTGTACGCATAAATGCAGTGACAGAAACAGAAACCTCTGTAATGTTTATACCCAACATTCCATAGCTGAATAGGAAAGGCTTCTCTGTTAAGATATTGCCTTGTATTTAGTATTTTTATGGGTTTCTGGATTGAACATTGTATTGTAGGCTCATAAGCACTTTTTGGTCTAAATGTGATGTGATTTTTTTTGTTTTGTTTTGTTTTTTCTAATTTTGCAGTATTGTGTCTCTCCAGCTGCTGGCGAGCGTGTCGAGGCTCTACCGGACCATACAGAGACACGTGGCCGGATGCGAGGCAGAGATCTTACGTGTCTACCCGCTGAACTCATCGCTCAGATAGGCAACCGCTGTCATCCCAAACTGTATGAGGAAGGAGACCCCGCTGAGAAACTAGAGTTAGTCTCAGGTATGTCTGTATGTGTAGGTGTTTTTGTGAAGAAAGCTGCCTTCACAAAAGACAGGCTTGAGTTTTAGAGGATCTGTTAAAATGCACTTTTTCCATGTGTACCTGGGCCTTTAAACTTTCGGAAGATATAATCTATATTATTGAAAATAATCACACAGCAATGTTCCACTGTTACTTTGTTTCGGGGATCTAAACAGTATAAAGCCAGTGGCAATGATATGTGTACACATATTTAGAGGAAGCCTGGGCTTGGCATACAGATTACACAGCAGTATTGCACATGTGACTCAGTGTTTATGTCAAGGACATCCTGCGACAGTGTGTGTTACCTTTCGCCATGTTACATACCTCTCAATAGACTGAACCTATGAGAGAGAGAGATAGAAAAGGAGGGAGTTAGTATATGAAGCAAATACTGTAGAGTAGTTTAATAGTAAAACAAGGAGAAAATTCAGCTAATGTATTTCACAAACCTTAACATGAAAATGAATACACTTTTTTGTTTTGAATTTTGATGCAAATTCAAGATTTAATAATGAAAACATGAAATGTGGAAAAAGCAAACAAATACAAATTGAAGATGACAAAAAAAGCTAAATCAAACCTCAAAACTATGACTGTAACTAAAGCACAGCCTCTTCACTCCCCACCTGCAGCTCCAATATTTGATATGGCTCAGAGTTGTCACTAGATGAACAAATTGTCCATTCCAGTAAATGAAAGTGAAATATTTGATTTTATCATTGCTTGCCAATAAAACCTGAATTTGAAAAGGTCAAAAATGTCAAAGTGAAACACTAAATGAGTCATAAATGGCAGCGATAATGTTCATTTGTTTGTTGATTTTCTTTGTAGGTACTTCTGTGTACATATCGCGAGCCCAGCTAATGAACTGTCATGTGAGCGCAGGGACCAGACACAAGGTGCTGCTGAGAAGGCTGCTGGCCGCCTTCTTTGACAGGTTTGTTCCTCCAGTCTGTGTCTGGCTCTATTTCTGCAAGTGTTTCATTTAAAGTGTTTTATCTGTTGGCAAAATAAGGATAAAACAACAATCAGTTCATTTAATCTGTTCTGCATTCTGTGCTCCTCATTCTTATTTTGATGTGTCAGGAATACTCTGGCCAACAGCTGTGGGACAGGCATCCGCTCGTCCACCAATGACCCGAGCCGCAAGCCCCTGGACAACAGAGTGCTGCATGCGGTCAAATGTGAGCGTATGCGTTGTTCTATCTGTGGGTGTTTGCTTGTAATGCTGGGTCCAAATGGAAAGTACATGCATTGTGCATAAATATATTGTAGGCTACATACATATTGCAAAGCACATTGTTGCTGAATACAATGATTAGCACTTAATTATAAGTCTAACTCTTAAATGTATCAGTTTTTGGGGGTGTGGGGTTAGTTTTGGATGAAAATGCTGATAGATTCTCTTCCTACTGTCACTAGATGAGGTGTTGTTCAGGGAGTAAAGGTAATAACTCACAGTGACCACCAGATAGCAACACTGACCCTGAAACCAAATGTCAACAACAGATGGACTCGAAAATTAGAATGTATTGTTTGGGTGTATATAGTATGTAACTGCTGGAGGTGAATATTATGTTCAGATGTGTATGAAAAAGGGCATGCTTTAAACATTTAAACAGAGATCACATGTAACTCACTGAGAGCTCGGTGACGTTTGGGCTTGCTTTGTGATGATGAATACATCTCCCTACATCTCATTAATGAAATGAGGCAACACGTTTTGAGAGAGTTGTCTCTGAGGTGCTTCACTAAACATTTACATATCAGTAACAGGATATATATTACGTATTAAATTTGTCTTTAGGGTTTGACATTTTGGGAAATACACTTATACACCTTCTGGCAGAGATATGTTAAATACTAAGCTGCAACCAGCAGAGTGTTGCTTGCTGTCACAGAGCCGGGCTACTTGTTTTCCTCTCCAGTGTGAGGAGGTGCTGCTTTAGTTCTCCATGTGCCTTGCAGTCATTAGAGCAAACAATTATATTAAATGATTCAGATTACAATAGAGGGGAGTAGCTGAACATACAGACATAAAGACAGTTAAGTTCTGAGCCTTAGTTTTGTTGTTGAGGCTTCTGTTTGCTTCATGATACTACTAGTCTTAGTTGTAGCCTAACAACCAGCCTAACTGCGTTTTTCTTCCATGTGTCAGTTTATTGCCAGAATTTTGCCACCAGCTTCAAAGAGAGTGAGATGAATGCCATTGCAGCTGACATGTGCACCAACGCCCGGCGTGTGGTTCGTAAGAGCTGGATCCCCAAGCTGAAGCTTCTGATGGCAGAGAGTGACGCCTACTCAGCTTTCCTTCCCGACGGTGTCAAGACGGAGGATGACACCCTGGGGGTGGATCAGGCATTCAACCATGCCTCTCTGGAGGCCACCAGCAGTGCTGGTATGGAGTCAGGTGGCTCTTCAGGTGAATCACTACCAGGTGTGGGTGGGGACGGAGGCCCATTATTTTGAACATTTTGCCCAGGGAAGGTTAAAATTTGGCGACACACTTACCGGTATTCCCTATTTCTGCTTGCCTCCTCACTCTTTGGCCCATGCTGATCTCACACATCTGACTGTCTATACTACACTGCTGGGGTCAACAGTTGTTACCCTAATGTAACCAGGATGTGAAAAGTAACATTTTTTTGCTTAAGGACTGTAAAACGGAGTTAGTTGAGGAAAGGGGGCGGCTGTGGCTTAGGAGGTAGAGCGGGTTGGCGGTTGGATTCCCGGCAACTCCAATCCGCATGTCAAACTGTCCTTGATCAAGACACTGAACCCCAAGTGATATCACCGGTGTGTGAATATGTGAGTGCTTGTGTGTGCGAATGGGTGAATGGGAAATAGTGTAAAGTGCTTTGAGTGCGCTTCAGTGCATAGAAAGAAGCTATATAAGTATAAGACCATTTACCAAAGGGTGAGCAAGAGGGTGTTTAGTTTTCTTCTAACTGTCCTCTGCCTCCCCTTGTCTTTTTAAGGTGTGTAAGCGCATCCACCGTTGCATATTAAATACATTCCCTAATGTATGGGTGGTGAGGAGAGCTGCCAGTGCAGCCTGGGGAGGAGGAGAAAGGGATGGCTGTATGGATAGGCTAGGAGAAGCGGTGGCGAATATACTGAATGTAAGTGTCAGTGGCATTTTTCCCTATGCAAGCCTGACAACTTGTATTCCAGCCTTCTCAAAGTAGATAATTAAAATGAATTAACACTACCTGTTCTTCCTCCCCATGCATCTTCCACTCATCACTCTGCGAGTATTCTTCACCCTGCCTCACCTTTCTTGAGACCAGAGAATCTGTGTTTCACTGTGCGGTGTCTCATAGAAATATATGGCATCTTTCTCTGTTTTGTAACTTTATAGTGATTGTTTCTGTGAACTGAGAAGTGGTCCAGAGAGAGGGGAAATGCTTTTTACTGAGACGATTGTAAAGCAAACTGAAAGGCAAAACGTAATCAAAGATGGTCATATTTTTAGTAGACAAACTATATTTATACAAGTGCCCATGCCTAGAATGGTGTGAGCGCAGCGAGTGAGAGCGATTGTTTTAAAATCTCTATCTTCATGTTTCATTGAAAGAGGTCTTGTCAAATAAGGAAAAGTGCTATTTTTGCAGAAAAAAAGGAATGTAAGCAGTCTTATCATAGGACCCTTAGTCACTTATTTTTATCTTTATTTTACAGTGCAGAGCGATGCAATGAGCAGTTGAACTGCTCCATTCGAAGCATTTCATCTTTTGTTCTCTACTTTAAAAGGAACAATAAGACTGATTCAGCTGGCTCGACTGTTTGCTGCGATAACCCTTTCTTGTTAGATTATGGACCATTTTCCTCCTGAAATTAAACATTGGTCCACAATTTTGAGCATTATATAAAAATTATATTGATGTGTTAACTCAGCTAGTTCTATATTTGTACTGTAATTATTGAAAAGAAAAAGAACTACTGACATCTTTTTAGAATGCAAAAGTCACAGTAAGTAATGACGGAGTGTTGGAATGTGCCTTTTAATTTCAACCAATAAAAGGCTGGTGGGTGCAGTGATGTCAAGGAGGAGACAATATTACTTGAAGGAAATAGGTTTTATGGTCTTATCCATGTGTGAGTGAGACAGTTCTTTGGTAAAGGTGAGTCTGTATTGCACAGCTGTCATTTGGTATGTAGTTTATTCATGTATCTAATGTCTCGCCTCTTTATGGACATCCAAAATGGCTGAAATTATTTTGCACCTTCCATGAAAGGTAGTGTGGAGGTTTCTGCACCTTAATGAGAAGAACCAGTGGTTCATGCACCTTTTGAGAAATTGTGTAGCAGTTACCCCCTTTAGGTGTAATTAGGTGCAATTTGTTCATGTCTGCCTGTGTTTCTTGTTTAGAAAGCAGCATGAGCACCTACTGTATTTAATCAAGAAGACTGTTGAGTTAAAACCCAAGTGTTCTTCCTTTCTGTTTGAACTTTGTGAATGCATGTTGACCTGTAGTTAGCGCAGGGGTTCATTAATTCTGTTGCAGGAGGCTATTTGTAAACGTCAGGGTCTGACTTAGTAATGTGTTCTCAACCTGAAATGCTCTCACAGATGACTGATTACTTTGTCCTTCTGGAAAGGCATTTCCAAAAAGGTTCTGTTTCTCTGAAGACCGGTACAGTGTAAAACCAAGAAGAAAATAATGCATCTTGTTCAAGACAGTTGAGTCAACTGTATTGAAAAAAAGAGATATAGATCAACCTATTTTCATTATTGTTTTATAATATTCGAATGACTCTACTTAGGTGCTTTGATCAGGAGATATATAAAATATATGGACAAAACAAAAATGCAGTACCTTGTAAGTATTCAGTAAGGGTAATGACAACAAAACCTCAGTTTTGCATTTGACTGTAGATGCAACATGAGCACCCATGCCCCATTTACCACCTCAGTACCTCTGAATACTGTTGTGCTTCCTGTCCTTCACACAGCTGGTGTCATGTTTCACTTCCACAAGTTTTTTTTTCATGGGTTTTAGAAAGAGGCAAAGCAGTGGGTGTAGGTGGTGAAATCTGAATTATAATGGGTATGTTTAAGTTGTTGCTGTCAGCTATCTTTGCATCAGAGCTCAAAGTCAACAATTCAACACATTTCTTTTAATGATGACAGTATTTACATTTGCCATGTGTATTAAAATGACCATAATCCATTTCAGATTTAATCAAGCTGAGAATGTTCAACATGAAGATTTTCATTGCCAAAACACTGTGTTCAGGTTTTTCAAAATAAATGCACTATAATAGCAGATTCCTAGATAGCTGCTTTGAATACAGAGTCAAAGGACCAACAGCCTTGTGATGACTTTCAACATAAGGGCCTCTGGGGACATCCAAGCTAGAAGTGCAATAGAAATAACAGTTCAAATGTCTGAATTTAATTTCATAATTACAGGACTGTTATTGATTGGGTCCCTCGGATAAATATCAGTGAAAGCAGTGTATAATTACTGTATTATTGCCCCTCTTAGAAAAGGCAGCGAGTCTCCTATAGAAAAAAAATTAGGCAGATTTTTTTTTAAAGCTTTTAATGTGATGAAGAAGCAACAAGGGCTTTAATTAGCTTTTCACATTAACCTACTAAATGACTGAACTCCATTATGAGTCACTGAGAGGTGAAATATCACCAGTGCATCAGAGCTGTTTTTAAGGAAGCCATGTTGGTCTATTCAGAACAGCAGCCCAGCCCAAACACAGAAATGTGCCCAGTGCACCACTGACAAAGTCAGAACATCCTGCTGTTGTGCTCATGAGCCTAGCTTTGAAAGGCCTGTGTTGCATTCCGTTGAATCAGCTCACTAGAAATGACTCTGGTTACACTATGTGTCAGGGGTTTTTCCTAGAGCTAGCTTTCAAGGCCAACTCTACTCATTATGGCTTAGTAAACATTAAGTTCTCTGATGTCCAAAAAGCTCCTCACTCACAACCCACTTGCACAGTACTTTGTCTGCAGTAGATGTGCAAGTGTGGTTGTGTTTTACTTTATGTGCATTTAAGAACAGAAAGCTTTCATGCTTTTTTTTTCTGTACATTCTAAGCAAGGTGCGTATAGTTTTATACTTCGCAAAACATGTAAACCTACACACTTGAATGGATAAGGTGTGGCACGGCATGGGGAACCTTTTATCACTTAACAGTACATATATAAATATGATTATATACTTGTATAGATAAATACTGTATATTATATATAGACACACATATAGAGATCAGATTGTTTGTTGTGCACTCACAGCATGAGGTATATAATTACCCAGAAACGGCGCTCCTTCACAACTTGTGTGTGCCCATGTCCTCGCCCCTGTTGCTTGCCTCTCTAACTCTGTAGCACCAGACCTCCTGTACTGCTCATCCTCTTCTTTCTGTGTTCCAAGTGCCAATAACTTTGTGAAAGCCCTGTAACTGTGACCCAACATTATCAAATATAATGGCACATTAATAACTGTAAAATAAATATAAATCAGAGAACATGTCGAGATGGATAAAATAATGAATATCTTAATAAAAGATTTGTAACAATTTCTCTGACTGCTTTTTTACTTAAATGTTATTGTTCAGCTGCTTGTTGAGTGTCTGGTTGTTAATCAAACCTCTGGAACACTGGAATGAGAAGTGTACTGACAATATAACTGAACTTGACTAGAAACAAAGCTCAGTCATAGCTCATATAGTTTCCTAGAGATTTTAATTGATAAACTAAAACTAGATTTTGAAAGTTGAGTTTTACCTAGAAAACAAAAAAGGCATTCTCTGAAAGTCACTTTCGGCTTTTCCCGTTTAGGGGTCGCCACAGCGAATCATCACACTGACGACTCGCATGTTGACATTTGGCACGTGTTTTACGCCGGATGCCCTTCCTGACGCAACCCTGATTCGAATGCTGCGCCTTACCAGGGGCATTCTCTATTTTACTTAAAAATATGAATAAAGGTATAAATGTTAATTTAGGTTCATTTCTATGCTCGATTTCACAGCAGTGCTCACATTTAAAAGTTTGTTTTTCAAATATATTTCTGTGTAGAAAGGTCCTGTGAAATTGGAAATGGTTTATTGTAATTTTTGGCAAATAAGAAATTTTCATACACCTAGAGATAAAACATTTAAACATCCATACTTGATCTTGACTGTTCCTCTATGCACACATCCGTACTCATAGTACTCACACTTGAAGGCAGTCTTTTTATGTCACACGGCTGTTTCTGTCCTCATTTGACTATAGTTTTACTTTCACACATTATGCACAGTACATACATTAAAAGCTGCCATGAAACCAGCAGTTGTGAGCATACGTATTTTATATTTTACCAACTTCACATTATTTAAGAAAAAAAAACTTTTAAAAGAAAGACCTGAGCAAAAGAGGTCTCTACATCTGTCTCTCTCTTATAAATGGTGATTTTACCTTAAAGTGAAGATCTAAGTATTAAATCAATAAATAAGTTTTATTAATAATGTTGGCATCACTTTAAGACATTCCAGACTACTGAATGACTTGGATCAAGAATAAGCTTTGTCCATCATGAACTTGGAAAGGTCTTTGACATTCATTCTATATTAGATTACAAGTGATCACGTTTTCTGCTGTACACATGACTAGATCAACAAATTCAGAATGATGCATTGTTATCTTCTGCATATGTAACCTCGATGAAATGAACATTGTCCTTATTAAACCTTTACTTTGTATGGACAGCTCACCAAACACTGCATAGCCGCGAGCTGAATCAACTCATCTTTTAAAATTACCACGTTAGTGCACCGCCTAGTGTTCGAACACCGTCACGGCAACTGGCTACTAAAAATCAAGTGGATAAGACTCAAAATTAAACCTGTCATGGTCGTGCTTAAGTGGTACTGAAGGAGAAGCATTAAAATTGGACAGTGCATGTATCTACTGTGCTCAAGGCAATGCAGTGCAGCTTTGCATTTCTCCACATGAATAAAGGCAGAGCATGGCTTACAACACACTCCATATGCACCAATTACTGACCCATGTAGGTTTACAGCTCACTGAAATAGCCACTATTTTGCCTGCTCCATTTAATATTTGTCCACATTAATGATTTTTGCTGTATCCAAAGCAACTCTTTGAGAAAGGTCTGTAGGTTGTGCCTTATCCCTGAAATAATCATTTTTTAAATATATATATTAATGCTGAATCAGTGAGAATGGTGGGTTATATACCATAATTATTCAACAACATTGTCTTAAGGAGCTTTTGCCTATATTTTAGCTTGTTTTTGTTGCACATTTAATGCATGCAACTCCAGTGTGGCCATCTATTTACTTCTTGTGATATTTTACTGCTCCCTGGTGGGTAAACATTAACAAATATACTGTATGTTTAAAGAATAATACCTTTGAAAGAAATTCTCTACAGACCAGAATGCAGATTACATAATATTCCATTGTGGAGCACAACCATCTTAGTAATTTGAAAAATTTAAATTTAAATCAAGCTAATGCATGTACAGGAAAGCATATCACTGTTCATGCTGTATGTAAAGGCGACCCCACACTACAGGATAAGCCCGACTTCAGGCCAGATTTGTTAGAATCATGTCGTGTGGGGGCGATTGAATCCTAACCAGACACCCGCAATAGCCAATGAGAGCGAGCTGGCCAGGAAGCGTCACATCCGCTTGTAGCATTAGCGTGCACTAGCCTCCTTGTTTCTTTATTTCCAACTCACCTCCAGCTCGTCCTGCAAAAGGTATAAGGCGTGTTGATTTCATGTTCTCAGCGAAGACTTCGCCCACATTTTTTTCATTTATTTATTTCCCTCTGTACAAAAAGTAGCACACAATAGTGCTACTGCCTAACAACGAACGTTCGCCTCCATATTTGTTTTGTTCTGAAGTCACGTTTGATCACGCGGGTTTCTGTGAGATTCCCCGGTCCCCGTATCGGCGTCTATGAAATTGTTCAGTAAAAACGTCCAGAGTGTGATCCTACCTCTTGACTGAATTGTCTAGTGTGTGTGCTCTTAAGATTAAAATGTGAAAAAATCTTTTAAAGCTGTCATTATGTCTGTGGTCTCTCACGTTTTAAAATCTGGTTAAGATTATGAGATCCACTAGTGTAGACCTAAAACGCAGCATTTTTTCCAAAAATTTGGGTGGAGTCCCACTCTTGCGAGGACAAATGTATTTCCTGACATATATATACAAAATACAGGACACACATTAGATATTGATTTCAGATTGGATTAATACAATTATAAATTAATACAGGCGAGAACTCAGTATGGCGATGCATTGGCTTATTCCGGTGAAAAGAGGTGATGAGCAAAGAGAAGAATAAAGAGTGTTTGATTCTTCAGTCAGATCTACAGTCAAGTGTGTGCCAGGTAAGTTCTTACATCAAGGAGTACACTAAAGAGTACTCTGTAATGGGCTCTGGTCTCCAGAACTTGGCTTCAATACCATGAAACTGCCACGGGGGGGCACTCTGTGATAGATCATATGAGTTAGATTGAACTTTAGCTATAGTGCTCAAAAATGAGTCAAAAACAACTTTCTCTCCACCTGTAATGATGATCTGAAACTTAACCGTGAACTGTGCTGACTGTCAAAACATGCTGGCCTGTTGGGGTACTACTGTAAGAAACCCAGAGAGCATCTTTAAGAAAGGCGAGCAACAGAGGAGGATACTTGGTTATTCATCAATGTCAGAATAATGTCTTTGCTATTTCTTCCTTTTATATTGTGCATGTTGAGTTTGATGCATTTCTCCTTTCCTGCATTCTCTTCTTTTTCTGACATTTTCTAACAGCATATTTACAATGCAAACACAGCCTGTTATTTATTCTCTACAACTGATGCTTTGTTAAACTGCAGCCACACCATGGACAATTATCTGCACACCACAGATTCATCTGGAAGTGAAGTAAGCTTGTGGGAAAAATGTTGAGACTTTTTTTTAGATTTAGTCTCTTTCTGTCCCAGTCCAAGGACTAATACTCACGTGGATGACAGTATCAAATGATGCTAAAGAGCAGAATGTATAGTTATATGCTGAATTACTGATTAATCCTGTTCTAACCAACAATAAGGTATAACAGTACTATACCGGTGCTGATCATACAGCCTGGAGGAATGGATTCCTTTGCCCAAATATGGGCTCAGGGAAGTGGCGACCCTGACGCAATCCTCTCTGTAAATGGCTTCAGGAAATGAGGGTTTCCACTCACGTCATGGGTTTTCCTCTGCATGTGCTACAGGGGCAGGATGTGCTTAATATGGGCATCTGTCTGTTAACCTCCACCCCCTTTCTTTTTTCCTGCAAAAGGAAGCAACAGGCTGGGGGATGGGTGAGACTGGCTTGTGAGACGGCAGCAGAGAGCTGCAGCAGTCCATTGGTAACCATCCCTGGTGTGAGAAAGACTAAATATAGGCAGACTTTTTCTGCTTCAGCTTATTCTTATCAAATACACTGCAGGAAATGTACAGTTTGTACATTTGCAAATCGTTTTGAAACGTCCTTAAACGTTGCAGATTGTCTGACATTTTTTTAACTGGTTGGAGAATGTTAAAGCTAAGTCCTTAGCGTGCCTCTTAAGCCTTTATTTGCCTAGTCAAACTGAGCAGAGTTCAATGCCCTTTAAATAAAGTTCACAGTTTGGTGGTGACTCAGCCCTTTTTGCATGTTAACAAAAATTATTTTTATGTGACAGGGCTGATTCACTACCCCCCAGTTATAATGGCCATGTAAAAGGGCATGCAGCACACCAAAGTGAAATAAATGTAGGATTTGTGCTTGTTTTATGATCAATGATGATACATATGGATCTGTAACATATAGTATCCAGTGCAGACAGGTGCATGTTTGATCTATAGCCATTGTAAGGTGAGGGTCACTTCTAGTTCAAACTCCAAAGTTGTCTGCATGTGCGAATCTACTTAGGTAACCTGTGAAATATACTAAAAAACACATATTAATTTGACAAGCAGATGGAAGTAATTAGAAAATTGTTTGGGTTTTTTTTTTTGTAAAATATTGCAAAACAGATAAAACTATAAATTGCCAGTGTACATTCCTCTTTTTATGTTAAAATGCAGACAAATAATGTGCTTACAACAAATTCTATCGTGGCATTTTACGAGGTTCCATCAACCCAACAGTGGAGCACAGCATCCAGCAGCTGTTACTGGTTTTCATTGCTCCATGTGTTACACATCACTGTGGACCTCAGCCAGCTTTGGAGTTTCTGGAGAGTTGTTCTTTCAGCGTTTCCAATCCTCAAAGTTGGATTTGATGGTAAACAATTTTGAGCCTTCTGTCAAAGTGTTCCATTAGTTTGCATTTGGACAGTAAAGTGCACGCCGGCAGATTAAAATAGCCACAGCGGACTAACCTGTTGTTGCAGGCTTGTTTGAAACTGCAGACCGTGGTGTGAAGCCGAAGGGCGGAGCTGTTATATGACGCTGCATAATGACGTCGACGAGGTAATAAGTAGCTGTCCTGCACACAGTCTGTATCGTGTCTGTGTGTGAAGTCAGAAGGGACACACTGGCTTCATAAACTAACCTCTGGTTGTTTGTCCTGGACTAGTTTCAACACAAGCAGTGACATGGAGGTCAGCGCTGAAGCCAAGAGGATCATGGCCGTGGCTTTGGGGAAACTGTACAGCTCCCGTGCGCAGCGAGGGGGACTCCGTCTCCACCGGAGTCTCTTGCTGACTCTGGTGATGAAATCCGCCCGAGACATCTACCATGCGGCGCAGCCGGCGGCAGAAAGCGTTGCACCCGTGTGTGAACAAGAGCGCTCCATGGTGCATCCAGAGCTCCAGACTCCCTCCGAGCAGCCTCGGACTTTACTCAGTGAGGAGGTCGTAGGCACCCCCACAGAGCTGCCCCGCGACACACACACGCGTACTGGCACAGAAAACAAGGAGAACCAAGACCGGACTGGCCCTGCACAACACTCGAGGAAGAGACAGGGCAAAACGGCCACCGAGCCGGACTTTCTGCCATGTAAGAAAGCAAAACTTGAGAAGGGAAACAACCCTCAACAGCTCCTTGAAAATTCAGTTTTGATAGATTGTGTGAACTGCAGTAGTGACCTGGGAGCACCCCCGACCCCCATGCCAATACAGAGAGTCATTGCAGCGTGTTGAAACCCTGCGCAAAGGGACAAGAGAACCTTTTCTACGTGGCCGGGCAGCCAGATCACACCGGCAGTGGGCTTGTCCCAGGGACGGTTGGATTAACACCTGGAATGGTGAAGCCCCAAAGTCCAAACATGTCACTGAACAAGCCTGGGCATGTTACAGGGATCACGGAAGCAGCGCAAAGTGGTGCCTACTAATCACAGTGACTTATTATGGGCCATAGCTCGGACCAGGGGCTGACTTCAGCTGGTCAAAGGCAGAACTGAAGGAACTAGTTCATTTGGATTTGAAGCTGCATTTATGAACACTGATCTGCTTAGGAACTCTAACCTGTACTCAGCAGATGTAACGTGATGAGTGTCTACATCCTCCCTGAAGGAAAGGTTGATTTATTTGAAGTGTAAAACATTTTATGACTACAGCTACCTCAGTATTTATTAAACATTTTCTACTCAAACTGAATCTGACTGGGTGTGTTTACAGTATACACAACATATTTACAAGAAGAATCTGATAGTAAAGTGGGCGGGATGTGTAATGACCTACTAAAAATGTTGCTGTTAAGTTAATGGGGATTCTGCTTTTGAAACTCAGTGTGGGTGTTTTTGAGTGCAACAGGAACTGGTTTGTGTGTGAAGAACTTTGCTTCCTTCCCCACAATTTCACATCCCCCACACTGGCTTGCAGAACAAAAGCAGGGACAATTCAGGAGATTGTGGCCCCAAAGAGTGAGGGGGAGGCTGTAAAGCCTTTGACTGGCCATAGGCATACGCCGAGGCTCCCCTGGCTCTAAAGAAATGTTCTACTGTGGCCTGAAAGCTAAAGGAAACGGTCACTGGTTCAGGTCCAGCAACAGGGTGCCAAAGGTTGGTCCAAGAAATTAGCTTTGAAGTGGAATTGTTAAATGACAATGTGTAGGTATTCTTTCCGATTGAGTATTGGAGACAAGGGAGCCATAGGGGTTACAGAGAAATTTTCTATTTTTAATTAGAGTGAAGTTGAATTTTAAACAACAGTTAAAGTTTTAGATTAGGATTACTGATGAGGGTTTAGTATAAGACTAAAACAACTGTATTGTAAACCTTAAGTGTGGGAATGCAGTTCCACTATAGAGGAGTTGTCTGGGGGGCGTGCAACAGGGATTCACCAGTGGCTCTGTGTGTGTGCTGGGGGAAGGAGACTCACTCAGGAAAACAGAAGAAGGAATGTGGGGGGAAGTGCCTTAGAGAGCCCCATGAGGCCCCAACTGTGCTGCTTTTTCTTCCGAGAGAAACCAGAGCACCCTGTGTACACAGGGCAAGGAGGAGAGGCCGGAACCGTCTGGACATGCCTGTGAAAATATACACGTCTCTCACACACACACACACACACACACACAGTGTGCCTAGCTATTTCAATCCCTCCAACACTATCTTAACCCCCCACACATTCATAAGCTTGTTGTGAATGAATATACTGACATATTCATATCTTCTGCATTCCTAAGTATAAAACATGTACAAATGTTTTTTCAAAACTGCTTGAACCAATGCACTCAAAACTCTTTCCTCATCAGCCCTTTAGGTTTGTCAGCTGAATGCCGCACTGATTCCTAATGCACATTTATTTCATTTCTTTTTCTCTCAGTCTTATCTTGTTTACTTGTTTACCTGTTGCCTTATGGAAGAGCATTGTACATGCACACTGAGAGCCACTGTACCAGAGTCAAATTACTCGTGTGTTCAACACAGCTGGCAAATAAAGCAGATTCTGATAAATATTTTTATACTAACAAATGACTTTGTAGTATAAAAGGTCTCGACCGTAGCAACCAACTGATTGACTATTATCAAACTAAATCTGTGGGTCCTCTCAGGTCTACAGAACACTTTAAACAACTGTTTTTATTTTACAGCCTTCCAAAGTGCTGGTTAGTTTAGTCTCATCAGCCATATTTCTTGCCACACTATTTATACAAGGCAACAAAGCTGTGATAAAGCCGCTGTACGCCTCCTGCCCCACACACAGCACACACTGAAAGACCAGAGCAATAATGCAGAGCAGAAAAGAGACAGAGCAGCGTGCATTCTCTCTGGACTTTATTCTTTAGGAAGAGTTCTGTTTGGAATTACAAAATGCACTGGTAGAAATAGCAGTGAGACAGGTTAATAGTGTGACAGGTAAAAGAGTGAGAGAGAGAGTTAGAGAGAGAGAGAAAAGAGAGGGAGTGAGTGAGCCATCACAGGTTCCACAGCCAGTTATGAGAACATTTGACCAACTAGCTCCTGCAACCCCTGACCCCCACAGGAAGAATACACCATCTTTGAACTGTACTTTCTTTTCTTTGTATTTATTTTTTCATTAAAAACTTTTTTTTGTGGTGTCCTGAACATGGATGTCGTGCCTCAACTCCATGTAACAGAAGAAAACAAATGAGACTGATTCTCACCAGTCTCCTTTGTTTTTATTCTTTTGACTTGTTTTTGTAGTTTTTTAACCTTTTTTGTTTTCAAAAATAGAAGGAAAAAGGAAACGTTGCTTTTAAAAAACATCTATTTATATATCTTTTTTATTCCTCTGAATTCATTAATCTGCTTTTTTATGTCCTGAAGATGACTATTAACCCACGGTGTGGCATGCACATAGCACATGCATTTCTCAAACTAAATATTTTTTCCTTTTTTTGTTTATCTTAAAAAAAAATTATCCCCAGTAGCGGCTTTACATTGCTTTTTGAAGAGTCTGTGTGGCTGATCAACGTGTTAGTGGAATTCACTGCGGCGTGGAAAAAAGACTGAATGTTTGGGGTTTTGTATGTTTCATTCAGAAACTTACTGACTTCTCTCACACACACACACAGACACACACAAAGTCAAAGATTGTTAAAATGATTTCATTAAAATGTCTTAAGGACTCCTGGAGACAAAAACAGAAAGCAAAGCACACACAAAAACAAAACAGAGAGTGATCAGAAACTCACTCATCCATTTACATTCACACATGTCAAAACCCATTTAGACACAAAGTTGTTTTCATTCATCGTGGGGACTTTATATCAACTTACATTCATTTGCTGGAGACTAACCCTAACCATAACCACTGCTGGCCTAATCTTAATCCTTATCCCAGCATTAAAGCAAGTTGTCACCTTAAAATGCAATGATTTACATAGGGACCAGCATCTGGAGCCCACGAGTCCCCACACTATGAGTGTGTAATAATAATAATTATTAATAAATAAAAAGGAATATCTGGCACGCACACGCACACACAATAACCAGAAGCTGCAGTACATATTTAAGTGTCTTCTGATTTAAAGTGTAGTGATGTGAAAAAATAGTTGTCTGTGACATTCCACTGAGGTTGGAAAGACACTAATAGGCAGTTTTTTTTTTTCAATTTGTTCGGTGCATTCTCTGGTAAACTTGTGATAGGTCTCCAGGTAAAACAAAGGTCAATGATTAAACAAATAAATAAAAAAAAAAAAACATTATTCTGGGGGACTGACAGTGGTGTGTGTTACACGTGGGATACAGATGTTTACCAGGACCATGACAAGTCCCAGAGATCTTTTTTCCAACCCATCTGAACTGTGCAACTCAGCTGCATGTGTTTACACATGGTGAACACAGATGAGGTGGCATACTAGTGAGACAGTGAGCTAAACTAAATTCTTGGTGCCCTGATCCTGCATAAAAACTCAGAATCAGAAGTGAGGTAAAGGGAGAGGTACAAAAACCAGAGAGACACTGTTTGTCATACAGCGCCACCTGAAGGTCACAAGTGGTGGTGGAACTCTGCTTGACACATCCATTTAAATGCGGAAACTTACTGGACACTGCTGTGTTAAGGGGCAATATTTTAAAGGGGGTTCTCCACCGACTGTTTAAACTCTACATAGCTTCAAGCTTTAAAAAAAAAAAAGACAGGCAAGAAAGAAGACCTATTTACTGCTTTTAGCAATCTCAGATAGTTTAAACTCCTGCAAACGTGGTTTCCCACAATGCAGCGGTGGTTGGAGAAAAAATTATTGGCTGAGCTCTAAATAAAACCACCATACAGAACAAAATATAGGAGCAGCTATGGAGAATCTGCCTCATTATCATGATGCATTTTTATATATCTGTTTACCCATTACTACACTCAATAACAAAGAAAACAAAGAGTTTCTCTCCTTCCTCTGCCTTCCTATTAGTCTCTTTCTCTCTGATGTGTATGTTTTAACCCCAAACCCTGGAAGACTTTGAGATGTTACTGAGTTGGGAACATTTCTAAACCAATATGGACACTACACTTTCATCCACATTACCCTGCTTCCCGATATTATCATTTTAGAATTATCACCTTAGTTACAAAAAATTACTTCCACAAAAAATATGTGCAATTCCACTTGTATCAGTGGGAGACATTTGGCACAGAACATACAGACAAGCAAGCAAAATGTTATCATTTTGTTCCATCTACATATATGGTACATACAGTAACTTTCCAGTCTCCCTATATCCTTCTGCCACTTAATTTTTGTGTAAATGAAGGTACAGAGAGAGGGATGTCACACAGAGGAGAGAGGGAGAGAGAGAAACAGAAAGGCATTTTCACTAAAAAACAGAGAAACCCTATAGACCACGACAGAAAGGACAGAGAAAAATCTCTCTCATTGTTGCTATTATTATTTTTAGTATTATTCATGCAGTATTCCACAGGGTGCACAGCTCCGTAAGTGTAAAAACTGAAGCTGTGAGGGGTGCAACTGAAGATTCAAGCTTCAATGTTTTGAAGAAGTAGAAGGAAGAAGAAGCAGCTGCAGGAATAGAAGAAATACTGCAGAAAACAGTTTCTGTATTGTGTTTTTTTTTTTTCTGAAACCCATCTACACATTTTTGTTTTTCTTTTCTCGGTGGTTGTAAGTGGGGGAAGGTTAAATAGTTTGTTACTTGGAGGAGGGTGTTCTCCAGGAACAGGAGTAAGCATCCCCAAAACACCTACCCTGTCCTCTAGATTTTGACCAATTAACTTGTCAACCCTAAGCAACTCTCACCAACTCTCCCACCCACTTAGCCTTCTCACCTCATATAGGTGGAGGGGCTCATAGTCAGTTTTGTTCTTATTTAAAAACACAGATGATAAAACTCATCAATATTCAACTGGTGGCTGGGAGGGTTGGATTTGATCATTTCTGCAGTTATCTGAAGTTAGCCATGAGAAGTGAAAAAAAAAAGTGGTCATTCTTTTGTCTCTGACAGTAAAGTGTCTTTTGTCGAGTCGCAACTCTTGACATCTTATAAGTGGCTGTAACTCATTGCCAGAGGTGTAATTTAAGACACACAAAGACTAGTAATGTCCATCATGTTTGTATCCATGAACACTGCAGCTTGAAGTGAACCTCATCTGGCATCAGGAGATGATGAAACAACAATGCGAGCAGAACATGGAGGTAGCTTGTTAGCTTCTCTTATGTCACTTGTTTCTCCAGATCCTGCCTCAGCATTCTTGTTCCATCCCTTCATTCTGACACCTACTGTATCCCTTCTTTTAGCCAACCATCCCTGGGACCAGCCAAGCAGTGAAGGAAAGGAAAAAAGTGATTGGACAAGAAAGAAAAGTCATGTTTTCCCTTGGAGGTCAGTGCACTGGCTCAGAGCTTCCCATCTTCATCTTCCAGTACATCTACCGATTCTTTTTCCTCTTACAACCCTCCCCCATCCCCAGAGACTAGCACCAGTCGTCATCCTCTGTTTCATTGTAGGGTTCATGCAGGCCCTTGCGAGGACCCCTAGGATGCCCAGCTGGAGGAGGGACCTTGTGAGGCCCAGGATGTGGGGGTCCATGGAGATGTGTGGAAGGTGATGAAGAGTGGTAGCCGTTGGGAAGGCGGCGCTGGGCGGCAGGCACCTGGCTTTGTACAGGCCCAGTCAGGGCAGTGGTGGGAGGGGTCGCAAGGTGAGCAGTTCTAGGTGAGGTACGACTAGGCTGTGGATGGGGTGGGGGATGAGAGTGGGGTATGTTTACCGGATGTGGCTGTGGTGGAGGGAGGGGATGAGGGTTATGTAGCTGTGGTTGTGGGGGAGGTGGCAGTGGGTGGTTGGTCAGGGCATGTGGGTGGGGGTTGCCACCCTGCATGGGGCTCTGCTCATAGGCAGGTGGTTCATGGTGGCGCTCATATTCCTGGTAGTCCTGGGTGTAGAAGGAGCCACCCCCCTCCATGGAGCCACCCCCTCCACCTGTGTCTCCCCAACGAGCCGGGGGATGATGACCCTGGCGGGGTGTGCCATGGTGAGCCACTTGGGGGCCAGTGGGTGGAGGGCCCTGGACTTGGGGAGGCTCAGGAGAAAAGCGGCGAGGGGCTGGGGATCTGCTCTGTGGCCCACCAGGTGGTGTGGGCATGGCCTTACGGACCACAGGGGAGTATGTAACATGGGGCCGGGGTGTTGCAGGGGTCTGAGGCAACTGTCGGCGACCTCGGCGTGGTGTACTGGTTCCTGATGTTGAGGGAACAGGACTTCCACTCACTGAACTACTGCCCTACACAAAAAGTGAAATAAAGCAAATAAAAAAAAACGAACCACAAATTCAACGACAGGACATGTAAAGTAGAGGATGGCAGAGATAGAGTATGCAAAAAACAGAGAGGGACAGAAAGAATACAAGATAAAAAGGCAGAGAATCCAGAAAGAAAGCAAGAAAAGACAATAAGGACACACAGCAACAATAAATATAAAGCACCATTTGTAATGTTTGTGGAATGGAGAAGAGAAAGGCCGAAATGAAAGGCATCAAAAGGAAACAGAGCAGAGCATGGGAATAAGAAAGATGAGATTCAAATAGCACCATACATAGAGAAGCGACATGTCACGCAGAGGAAAGAAAACAAAAGACGACAGGAGAAAAGAAAGGTAAAGGGTTGATTTCTGGAGCAACAAGTGTGTTACAGGGTAAACATTGTTCATATAGTCAGTGTGTTTGGTCTGACATTGTGAGTGAGCTGAATCACCTGTATGCAACATGCCGAGTTCTAAAAAGTAGTTGTTTCTTTTTAATTCAATTTTGGAAATTTTTTTCTTACCCTTTAAATAAAATTAGTGCACCTTGGCAATATTTTTCATGTTAAAACAAAGAAATACAATTCACAAGGCTAAATGTAGATGATACCTTTTGTTTCCCATTTTAATAGGCAGTATAAAATGTGGTGGGTAATGAGCTTGGAAAAGGATGTGGTAAAAGTTAAAGTAGTGAGAGGAACGAGAGAGAACACTGGCAGCCTATAGGGACAGCAGTCAACCGCTCAAATATACATTGTTATGCATATTCGCTGGTTGCTGGAACAGTGATCTGATAACAGGGACGTCATTTAACAAACACTTACTTTTCTTCATATGGTTATACCCACAGTAATGTGCATGTTTCTGTGCATGTTGACAAACATGAACGGTATGTATATACAAATGAACATATAGGGTGCATACCATCTTTGCCATGTTGAACACAACAGTGTATTATTAAGGAAAACAACATCTTGGCCTCTCATTTGACAGCAACGAACAGCAGAGTAGCCAACGTTTGATATTCTATTATCATATTAAATAGTAACTCGCAGCAGGTTCTGATCAACAGAGGCCACTGTGTTTTTTTTTTCATCACCACTGAACTGTTCCACTGCTATATTTTGTGCTGGAAAGTAACACATGGTGTATTGCTCTCCAACTAGATGCTACATGCGCACA
The DNA here is from genome assembly GCF_001952655.1 of Monopterus albus. Classification (NCBI taxonomy): domain Eukaryota; kingdom Metazoa; phylum Chordata; class Actinopteri; order Synbranchiformes; family Synbranchidae; genus Monopterus; species Monopterus albus. The sequence goes on from NW_018128407.1 coordinate 90,950, forward strand.
AGTAACCAGAAGCCCACCTGTCTGTGCGGCATGCACTCGTGACCCTCGCTGGGTGACCGAGACCAGCGCCGATCCCTTTCCTTCTCTCTGTCCCGCTCAAGCTCTCTGTCATGGGAGTGTCTGTGTCCATATTCACCCCCTCGCTCTGCTACATAACGCTCCTTGTCCACAGAGCCATGGTGGTGGTGATGATGGTGGTGGTGCTTACGGTCTTTGGACCGGCCGCGATCTCGGTCACGATCCTTGTCTTTGGATGTGAGGTCGCCTGACTGGGTGGTTGTACTCAGGTCTGTGCCCAGGCCTGATGGTGGAATTTATCTGAGTTATTACCGGGGTTAAAAGTGGTGAAAAAAGATCACTATGATGTGTTAACAATATGACAACATTTGAAAGGGTTACACAAAACTAAGTGATCCTTATGTGTTTCTGTCCAGTCTTTCAAATGTCATTATCATTTAAAGGCACAACTATGATCCTGCTTCTACAAAGTGCAACTGCATTAATATAACATTTGTCAAACCATCATAAGACCTAGTGTGTGTGTACATAGTCTTTCCCACCTGTGTCAGCCTCTGTGTAGCGGCAGAGGGACTTCTCAGATGCCCGATGACTCCGGTCTTTTCGCCGATGTCCATGTCTGGAAGTTCGCCCCTCCTCGGGTATCACACGGTCCATGTTGTAGTGGTCTGCCCCTCCTTTGTCTCTGTGGCCACGCCCAGACTGGCTGTGGCCTAGTGATGAGGCTGAGCGTTTCATGGGACTGCTGTCACTGATAGTCTAAGGCAGAATGAGAGAGACCACCAAATGAGGGCTGGAGACTTGATTGTTGAATTGGTTTTCTGTGAGCTATGGGGAAAGAGACACTGTGTGTCTGTGTATTAGATGCATTTCTATACAAGCACCCACATGCTTTCTCCCACATCCCATCCCAAATTTTACACTCCCACATTAGTAATAATGTCCCAATCATGCTACTTGAAAACTATGTGTACATTTTATAGTGCAGGGATGGGCAAAAGACAGCCCATGGGCCAAATTTGGCCCTCCATCACAATTACAAGAAATGTAATAAATTTATCAAATAAAATAATAGTTGGGTGATTAAAACATGATTTGAATTAAACGACATCTTACCTTTTTAATTCAAACACATAATTCCATAGCATTTATTCAACAAAAACATTTATACAAGATTATACTCTTTACTAATGGCGACAGTTCTGAGGACACAGCTGCCTGGAATTGGCAACCAAGGGTAAGATGAACCTATTTCTATGTCCATTCTTCTTTAACACTCTCCACATTTGATTATCCACACATATAAGAGAAATATGTTTATTATAGTGCTGGATTTCAGGTTTATGGAATTAACTGGACTGATAGTGTCTAATCCTTCCACATTTATCAAACCTTTAAGTCCATGTATTGAAGAGATTAGAGGTCTAAGCCTGGCTACTGCTGGCCCTGGAGTGCACTGAGACATAAGAAAACATAAATGTTATACATCTCTTATGTTTTCAGATGAACTAAATAGTATTTTAAGAATCCCTGCCATAGACATGTGCCACCACTGCACCTGTAAAACTGTGCTAGTCCCCACAGGGAACAGTGTTAAGATAAACTGTGCTGAAACCAAAGTAACTGCTGACCCCTGACACAGAGGAATGAAAAAGAGTCTAAATAAAGACATAATAAGACATGATGGCAAACAGCCATGCTGTCCATGCTTCTGTGAATTGCTTGGTAAATGATAAAAGGAATAGAAGGGTCAGTACAACTTGCAACACTCCTCTATCCTCTCTACCCATAAACCACATGAACATGGCACATTGCAGGTTGCTCAAACGTCCTCTACTTCTGCTCTGTTTCAGCATGCTTTCAACCAGCCATGCAGAAACATAGGGGTTGTCCTGAGTCCTGTATCCAAATTAGAACTTCCTTCTGCATTGCTGAGGCCTCGTGCTCTGAGGTGGGACAGCAGGACAGTACCTATGATGCCTCAAGTTGCAGCCTAATCATGTGAACTACTGCCTCAGTGCTAGATTCTTTCAGCAGCTGAGCTGGCCAAGTTTTCCAGTTATTGTGCATTAGACAAATTAACAACAGATGACAAGCTGGCACATGTGTATAAAACACCAGATTATCAGGCTTCATAGAATTAGCACTGAGAATCCTAACAACATATCCATTCACACACACAGACACCCAAATCATTCCTCTCTCTGTCAGTCTTCATTATTCACACACACACACACACACACACACACACACACTTAAATATATCTAAATAATTTTCTTGCATGCAGGTGGGCAGATGTTAATGGGGACTTGGACTCTAAAGGGGAAAACCATTACAGCATCATTAGACAAGCACTCAGACGTAAAGACATAAAGCAACAAAGCATTAGCAGCAGCAGCTGAGAGAGTCAAGGAGAGTGAGTGAGAGAGAGAGAAGCAGAGACCACAGGACAGTGGCAGTGAGCTGATGAGAGTGAACGTGCACAGTTCAATCCCAAGCACACTATGTTAAGTGCATGAGAGAGGTAACTATGGATTAGTTCGGAAGCTGGGCTGTAATTAGATTTGGTCATGCTGAACAAGGTTATCCTCACAAATTCTAAAAAAACCCTCGCACTAAAAATAAGACAATATGAAAACATGACAAATGAGAAAAGGTTTCAAGTATGTGAAAATGAGAGAGATAGAAGGGGGGAGGCAGGGAGAGGGAGAGGGAGAGAGAGAGAGGGTACATACACTGAGATTACTGCCACGTTGTTTCCCTTTCTTCCGCTGCTGTATAAGCACAGAGAAGACACACACAGAGACACAAATACACCAAAGGTGTGGCCACACATTGAGCATACACACAGAACCAGAAAGAGAAAAGAATGAAGGAAGATGGAGAGAAATACGGATTGATACACAATGAAAAGGGGTACAGAGGAGCGCAAGTAAAAATCAGTGAATGTCAGATGAAGGTTCAAAAAAGTGAGGAAAGAGAGAAAGAGAAGGAAGAAGAGAGAAAGTCTGATCAGACTGAAGCAGCAGTGAAGGTGAAGAGCGACACTTACCACAGACACTGGGGGTGGTTGGTACCAAAACAGTAGTAGTATAGACAAGGTCACAATGAAAACGCTCAATTAACAGCACTGTGGTCATGACAGCGATGACGACAATCAGCAAAATATACACACAAATGGATATGCATATTCACACACACACACACACACACACACACACACGTGCAGGGTTACAATAAACTGAAACAGCAGACAACATTGTGACAGAAACAGGGTGCGTTTTAGGGCACAGATAACAGGGCGAGCACAAACATATACTGTAGACAACACACACACACACACACACACCCTTGTTTCGCACTTCGCTGGTCTTTACACATTCATAGCCTGTAGACTTACTCAAACCTCAACCTTAACCACTACTTTCCTAACTCTTATCCTAACTCTAAATCAAGTTGTCTCCCTAAAGTTCAGTGATTTACTTTTGTGTGGGTCACCATCTGGTCCACACAGGGAAGATGAGTCCTACAATGTTAATGTGCTCTCCCAGTGTTTGGTCCCTGACAGGTACAGAAAAACAAAAACAAAAGACCACACACACACACACACACACACATACACCTGCAACACACAATATCACACCGATTTAAAAAAAACCCTCCAAAACTGAAAAAGAGTTCAACACAGGCAAAACCTTTGATAGGAAGGAAAAGAGAATTTAGTAAAAACAACTACAAACAATATATAAATCAGGGTCAGGTTCTTTAAAAAAGAGAAGGAAATAATTGGGGACAAAGACGTTCATAAAGGGCATTGTGTGTTTGTGTGCACATGACAACAGGAGCACTCACCACAATATGAAACAATATAAAACTGATAAGTGTGTTAGATGGAAAATGGGACAACCTCTATGCATGTGTGAGGATGAAAGGAGTAGAAGAAGACATTAAGAGAAGAAGAGAGAAGAAGGAGGTCTGGGTTTGCCTTGCTGTGGTCCTTCTGAATTCATGTTTGGAACTCAACATTTCAGCAAAACATTTCCATGGTTTAGCCAGAAAAGTTGTCATTATAGGATGGCCTCTATTCACTCATGTTATCCATTGTTCTTTTTACATGTAACCCTGTGTAAAAGGTAGCCCTCAACAGCTGGACTTTGTTAATTATGGCCCTAATTTTGCAGAAGTCCCTCTAGCTCTGTGCTAAAATTTCTCCAACATGGGTTCAAATACCCACAGCAATACATCTGTAAGCAATGAGTCAGACCTTTGTAAATATGACCCTTTTGGACACAAGGAGATGAGGAACATTCAAAATGGGGGAAATAGAAGGAGAGTGGAAAGGCGAGAATGCTGCTCACTTGGTTGTCGCCTGGGAGGCGGGGCATGGAAGCGGCCCTGCCATGGCCTTCCATTGGTGGAAAGTTCTCAGTATCCGAGTAACCATCCTGCCCCATCTCTTTCATCTCTACCGTCTGCAAACAGAGCAGGAGAGCAGGAGATGGTGTGACTGGCTGCCATGAAAACTGAGTAGGGGAATAGGTGGGAAGATTTATTATCAAAAAATAAATAATTAAATAAATACAACTGAAGGTCTCAGAGAAGTAAACCGATGAGTGCATGCGTGGTTGGCAACTTTGCCTTTTTATTTTCTTTGCTGTTTTAGTTTATAAGTGTGATAATTAGAAAAAAAAGAAATTGGCTGTTTGGGTCTTATGTGGAAAAGATGGCATGCAGACTCCAGATGACTTCTAATTTTGTGTTTGCAAAGTCTGCTGTAAGCTGTTCAGCTGTAAGCAAACACTGGTATATTCACTAGAAGGTGAAGATTCTTTTTTTAATGGCACATATGCCAGACGGAGGAGCTTATGAGTCACTGAAGGACTGGCTTGGAAGGTAAAATTATGTGCAGCCCAGACGACATAAGAAAACCACAACAGTGTTGGCCAGATGCAGACACTACTGCATTGACAATAAATGAGGTTGTGTAAAAATGACAACCATGCAAAATTTCCCATGTAAATATGTCAACTTCTATTTTGTTTGGAGAATACTCTGAGAAGTGGAGGCTTGGCCTTATCTTACTTAAACATACCTTCATTTTAATCTTGTGTGGCACTATTTCACTGCTGTTCAAGATTAAATCATTAGCAGAGATCCAGTGCCAGCATTTCATCACGTAAAGTAATTTTTGAAATACCAGGTAAAAAATAAAATAAAAATAACAGCCTCTAAATTACGTAATGCTAAATAAAGATCAACCACATTCAGCATATGTTTGCTACTTATTGACTCTATCATCTCATTAAATACATTTAGTGATTGGGTAGTGTTTTACTGTAAAGGTGCTTGTTATATATCACCTCATATTGTCTGTTGTTTTATGAGTTGCCTTGTACTGTAGATTATCATTCAAACTGGTTTGAATGAAGCTGACAGCCACTCTCTTCTATCACCTATGGTGTTTAAACTTCTCCAGACCTCTGTCGATCACTATAGAGAGACCTGTCAGGTCCTCTAGGAGGTCTACAAGCAGAGAGGTTTAACAGCATGAAGACAGAGATGTGAACCACTCTGTGGACAGGGGCAAGATAGACTCCACATGAAATATGGAAATGTAAAGGTGAAGGAAAAGTTCTGCAAGATAAAACGTTGTGTGAAAACGTTTGAGAGATGGATCTAATAAAAGAAAGGTTAAGGCCATATCAATGATAACTGAAGAATCCAGGTAAGACAGATTGGAGGAAATGAGAACGAGCTACTGAGTAGAAATGATAAAGATAACAAGGCAGGAAGGTTTACACAGTAAGAGCTTTGAAGTTCTGTTTTGTGTAAAAGTGATATGCACGTACGACAGAAAGCAAATTCACTCTCTTGATTTCCTTGTTGAATGGTTCAGGTGGCCCTGGGTATGCATTTATGAGTTTTCTACCTGAGAGTTGGTCATGCTCCCCAGGCCATCTTCAGTAAGCCCCTCAGGGCTCCAGCTGCCAATCTTCTGGGACATCTCCTGAGCACGAGCCGTCATCCACGAACGGCTCTCTGGGACACCCCCCCCCACCGGTCTATGACACACACATATACACACACCTTCATTAATTGGTTCGTTTTCAATACACCACCTCAAGTAAAGTCACATGCACCAACATCATCCAACTCACAGGAGGGTGTTGATAGTTTCTGTTGCCTCGGGTGGAGGGAGGGCATTGAATCCCAGACCTCCATCCTGGGTGTCGGAAAGTGGCTCCACGCGCTGAAACAGTAATGGCGTTCGATTCTGTGTGAGATATACAACATGGCCGTCGCCAGCTATCAGGCAGACTGACAAGGAAGTGGGGGAAAAGCAGCAGAACAGGTACAAAGGGGATGTAGAAAGGGGGCAGTCGGTTGAAGCGAGGCGAGAAAAAAGAGGTCATGTAAGAGGAATAAATAGGGCTGTGGGAGACTCTCAAGCAGGTGATACCCACCAGCTAGCAGGAGAAAGATATAGAATGCAATCTGGAACATAGCAACACCGTGAGACCTTCAGGTCTTAAACCATCAGACTGCTTTATATGGTCCAATAAGAAAGCAGAATTCACCCACTCAGTCAGGAGCCCAGGGTTGGATCAAAGAAAATGATCAGCAGTCATTCTGGGTTTCATCTGGTGACCAATTTAATACTATAAAAATACATGCAACAAAGTTTCCACAGCAGTGAATGAAGAACTGGAACTGTTAAAGAGGAGAGCAATAAAAGAGTGATGGAGGACATCCTGGCAGAAAAACATTTTAGTCCTGGAGGGTTACATATCAGGTGAAATGCATGATGAGGCAAGTCAAATATAAAATCATACATTTATTGTCATTCATTTACTAGTCATCCACTTAACCAGTTGCAACAGTACTACATAAAAACACCTTTCACAATGTCAAGATTTTCATTTTAAAATGTGCAGTTTCCTTCTTCCTTTCATTCAAATCCAGACTCTGGCAACCCTCCTGTCTATGTGATACAATGTAAAACACAGCATGTAAAGCATAAAATGTACACTTTCAGAATGTCGAGTGAGGCATCTCCACAAATGACATTTTAGTATGATGAAACACTGCAGAGGGCTCTCACTGTGTGTCGCTATGCAGCAGCCCAGACCTGCCACCCAGGTTGAGTGGAGAGAGGAAATGGTGGGGACAATGTACAGTATGTGGTGTGTAATAGAAGGGGTGAAAGATGTGGAGCAAGAAAAACAACTCAAGTGCAGAGCATTGTGCGCTTTCAGGGAACTGTGAGGAAATGGAGGGAAAAGCTGCATGAGAAAACCAAACGGTGTGAAAGAGGTTTGCTGATCTTTGAGAGACCTTGTGAGCATCTTAGCACATGCAATGAAAAAACAGATTAATGAGGAGCACACACCTTGTTAAGGTCCATTAAATTTAAGGTCAAACAGGACCACCTTATGATCTTATTGATCACCTTCTCAATCAAAATTAATGTGGAGGTCATCTCTGTCACGGAAAGCTTTTTCTCCTTTAACAAGGGGTAGTATTTTAACCAAAGGACAGGGTGAAGTGTTATCATAATGCAGATCTAGCAGTCCAAGGTTACAAGCATGGGTGCTGGGGATGTTGCAGGATCTTTACAAGCAATCCACAAAAGAAAGAACTGAGCTCAGTAAAAGGAGCCAGTATGGAGGTTCTCATGATGCTGAGGCACGAGCACCTTGGGGGCTGTGACAACACTGCATCACAGGAATCAAAACTGTTAAAACAAGTGCATACTGTGTTAAATCAATTCCATTTTGTGAAAAGTATAGCAAATCTCTCACTAAATTGTTTGTATTTACATTTTCTGCATAATGTCAGTGCTAAAATCATTGTAAAAGCATGGAGTAGCAAACCTTGCCCAGTAGATGGCAGCACTGGTTTTGCTATTAGAGAAGGGGCATTGCATTATACGGTTAAGTTACTGGGTAAATCCAAATTCCCTTAATTGTATCTATATTTCCCTCACTTGCGTTTTTGCCTTGTGCCTTAGTCCAGCCCTCATAAGATATGAGGAAAATATGCAAGGAGAGAGGAAACACAATATGCAAGGAGAGAGGAAACACATTTATACAGACATGAGGAATCCTTTCCTCTGATTCTCCATCTGAAACATCCAATCACTGACTGATTTCCAATAAAGGGGCATGTCGGTCTATAAAAGACTTCCGCAAAGAATGATTTCATCTATCCTTGCTCATGGCTCCTACAGCAGCCTCCTCGCTGCTCACAGTAGGAATAAGCTCTTCAGGACATGCTTAGAGATGGCTGAATAGAACAAGCGAGGATCAAGGAACAATCAGATAAGGGAATTGTGATTTACCTATTGTGTCTACATCCTGTATGCTCCTTTTAGGTGAATGAATGAGGACTCTTCCATGACCTGGACAAATGCTGTCACAGCCCAGGCCTGTATGAATGGAGCTACAGCCCTGCAGCCTTGATTTAAGTGCATCAGTCTGCCTTTAAATTTAAAAGGTTGAATGCAAGTTGAATAGCGTGTTATTCAACATGAGGCAGCAGTACCTGCTCATCATGAAGAGCCTGCGAGCGCTTGGTCTTGCTCTGCCGGTAGTACTCCATGATCATCATGGCAGCGTAGATTTTTCCTACTGTCAGGTCAGTTGCTGATGAAAGAATCACAAGTTACCCTGGACAATTAGACTTTTTGGTATGGACCCTTTGTATGAGGGATGGTAGAGGCATGAACACAAACAACCACTTTCACACAAATATCACACACATGAACCCTGAGCAAATAGTCTTTTCACAGACAAAATTATCAACTATATACCTTCTTGCTCTAAAAGATTTGTGTTTATCTACTGTAATATGGAACTAATGCACTGTGCATTTCTTCTTAGGGCAATTAACATTAAAGGTAATATAATATTTTATCATGCTTAGCCAGTCACGTAGTGAACAGAGCTGAATACCCCTGGAGTGAGAAGATGTCCACAGAGAGTTAATCTATAGTAAGGCACCCTCTGATCTGGGGTCTGGGACTGGTGGCGGATGTATGTGAGTGAAGATTCTGTAGTTGAGAGAAAGGAAAGGGTCTTGTGTGTGTGTAGCACAGTACCTATCACAATCCAACCTCCTGTCACTGCTTTTGTCTGTGTTTCTGGATGCTCATGTAATCATGTCTTCATAGATTTGATGTATGTAGGTGTGGACATGTGGGGTGATGTGCCAGCTGATTCAAAGGGTGCAGCAGAGGGAGACAGAGAGACTGGCAGAGAGAAGAGGTCCTCAGGTGGCATGATAAGAAGCAAAGCTGGAGCACTGGGAGGCACAGGCTGGACGCATCCATGCCACATTGCTGCGCCTGCTCCCGTGCTCTGCAACTTACACTTGTGTGGTGTAACCAGCAAGTCCAGGGCCTTCTGGGAAAGATTGGGCCAGATTGCCATCATCTCTTTCCTTAGCTCGGCATCCATCTGGTGTTTGTCAATACCACCTAGGCATATTCAACAAACAAACACACACACATATATATTTATATATGCATGTACATCCATGCCAAGTACATGGACATACATAAATTCAAACACAAACATGCACACACACAAACGTACAAAACATTTTTACTTATGTACACAAAATTGTACACAAATCATCAATCAAAAACATTTAGAAGAGGACATACCAATATGAAATCAGACAAAATAAATGTGTTCTTGTTAGTAAGGCAATCCCGACTGCACTAGAAGCTGTACATGGTGAGAGAACCTCAATTCCACATGAGCTCAGCTTCAGCTTCACAAATTAGCTAAATGTTACATATATGATCTAGTGCCATCAAGGGCACATTGTATGAGGAAAAGTGAGAGGATTCTGGGTTCACAGCACAGAAATGGCATGCAGTTCTGTACTGAGGGGGACAAAACAAAAAGGAGATGAACATATGAGAAAACTAGATTTCAAACCTTCCGTACCCTTGGCGATCTTGATGTCCAACGCTGTGCGGATCAAAGCCATGAGAGTGGAGTTGAAGTGGACTGTATTGTCATCAGCCACAGGCAGGTCCATTCGGAGAAGTCTCTGTGGGAGAGCCATTCAAGATGAGCAGTGAGAAAACTGCTGAAGTAAGAGGGTGTATGAAATCTCCAGGTGATTGGAGGTAGGGTGGGGATGACAACTAAAACAGAGGGAGTAAGGAGAAGGGAGTGGGGGTTGGGTGAACTAGGGTAAATTCGACTGAAGGAGCTGTGCATAGCATCAGCAGCAGGCTCTGTCTGTCTACCTGTAAGAACTGGTTTCTACTCATCTACAGTGTCAAACTGCACATATCTGAATTTTTCAGTAGACCGCCAAAACAAATTCATCTGTAGAGAATCACAGACTTCATTCTTTTTTTGTGATATTAAAGAACTAGTGAGTACCAAGGTGATTAATAAAGACACTCTTTTTTTAGATTTGTCCCAGAGTTTATATTCAGTTATTTCCTAACAGTTAACCGTCTATGTTTTTTGATTTCCAAAAGTCCTCACAGGTTGGTTCAATTTACAATCTTCATTCTTCCCTGAAAAAAACAGGAGGACAGGCTGAGCAGCAGCTACTATAATCCAGAGCTCCCCCTGGGGGCATGGAGGTTCACAGTAAAACAGACCAGATGATAAACCAGTAAACCAAAAACAACCGAGGAACCATCCTGAAAGACAGGAACATTTTGTTTTCGTTTACTGGTTTGATCCTTTACAGGTCTTGTTGGTTTATATTAGTAACAGTTGATACAAAGACACACACCAACTCACAGATGACAAACTGGAATTTGTGTATGTTTGGTGACCAAAGACGGTAACAACCCAGACATGCAGCACACCATGCCCCCCCCACATACCGATTACATGCCTCTCCTTTTTTAAAATATCTATTTCCTCAAAAACGTCTTGCGCATCCGACTTTCATGCAGCATGCAATGCATTTGCAACATGGCTCACAGCACAAGCAGCTTTGCAGTCGTACATTGAAAGCATCCTCTGTGGGTGACATTAAAATGAGTTTGTGAGTTGTTTTAATGTGGACAATCTTGCAGGAAGTAAGAAATTTTTTTTAGGCGATGGGGCTAGACTGAAATGATAGAGGAACTAGCTCCATTATTAATTATCTGATTGTCAAACGTGTGAAAAATGGGCACAGAATTAAAGGGTTAATAGGTGAGAGAGAGCGGCATCCTGAAGAAAAGATGGCCACTATGGAAGCACTGTTTTGTGCTAAGATGCAAAATGTTCTGAGTGAACATAATCCAGCTGTATGTTGGAACGAGGAGGTGAAAAGAAATATGTCCTCTTCCAGAAAAGTTCAAAGGGAAAAAAATAGAGAAATAATGACAAGAGAAAAAGGCCAAAAATAGACAAAGAAAAGAAAAAACATCACCACACTTCATTTGCTGCGCCTGTAAAAATGCTGTCCTGCCTGATGGCTCTGCCGTCACCCTTCACGACAGAGCAGATCGAAGGCTAAAAGCAGTGGAGTTAGATAGGTCATTGTTCTGTAGACTGACTGGAAGGTCGGTGGTAAGGTTCAGGTTTCTGGCACGGTGCTTAGGGACAGTAGAAAGGCAGGTAAGGCATAACACAGATGGCAACTTTCTGGAAAAATCTTCAAGTAATAACTATCAAGGAACAGATTGAGATGTAAGGGAAGTTTTCCTAAAACCATGAATGGAAAGCATGTTAGATTGTGGATCAGGGATACTGGGGGATTAGCTTTTAGTTCAGGAAGGAGGCTTTTAGGAAAACTATTTGAGGGTAAAACTAAAAAAGACAAGAAAAGGAACACAGCATTTGATGTGGGGATGAATGGTGACAAGGGTGGAGGTTAAAAATAAATATAATTCACCAAGAAAGAGAGAGTAACAGATGTAAAACCTGGGTGAAACAGTACATTTTAAACTACTCAAGTAGACCTCTTTTATTTATTAATGTAATCAAGTGTAATTTCCCATATAACCTATAACAACAACCTTAGACTGTAAAGGCCAAGTAGCCTAGGGGAATAAATACCTTTATTGACTGGCACTCATATTTAAGTGCCATCCATATGGAACCATAAAAAGTACAAAACGTGAGTACCTTTTGCCCCTTGTCTGCTACAAAAGGAGGACGGAATTGGATAAAACAATGATTCACAATGGAGTGATCGATCTCCTGTGCCTACAGGCTGTTTGGCCAGCTGCCCCCGAGGCTCACAGTGATCTACCAGTGATGCATCAAGTTGATCACAAGAGCAATAATAAGAATATGGTGACATGAAGGTAAACTTGTTATTATTCTGTAGATTTCTATTTTCATAATAATATGATAACAATGTGTTTACAATGAACTTTGTCTGTGCTGATTATGTTACAGACAAGGGTGTGTGCAGCAGGGAGGTGGTTGCTGGGCTTAACGGCCATGCAGAAGGCAGGTGAGGGAGTGTACAGTAAATGTGTAGGGAGGGGAGCAGCATGCAGAGATGAGGGGGGCTGGAAACGGAATAGAACTGCATTGACGACAGAACCAAAGGACAAAGAGAAGATTGGACTTGCAGATAGAAAGGCTGCTTGGGGGGTTTAGAGCTGCTACATGAAGGGCGACAGGAAACGAATTGCTTCTGTTTGGCAACCAAAGGCTCTCTGAGGTAAACACGTCACTGACACAAACCCCTCTGCTCTCTCTACCATGTGAAGTAAGAGAGAATATCTATGTGCAGATCGATATGATCTGATTCTGTGTGTGTGTCCCATCCACAGGACAGAAGGAGTCAGAGGACAGAAGTCTAGCAGACCTTCCAAGCTTGGCTGCACATGCATGCTTCTGTGTACAAGTGTTCAGCAGTGTTTGTGTGATATGCTTTTCTAATAAGCACTCTATTTGCAAAACAATATGACTGCAGATTTTAACATGTGTGACTTTTGCATGCTTATGTTAGTGTGTATGTTCGTTGTATATGGTGCAAACAAGCTGAGAAGGTCCCTCTTTTCATCCCCTCCTGTGGATACACACCCCAACTAACTTAAACCTAACTGTTCTGCTACCTCCACCCACAATCCAACACCACACAACGCCACAACACCGACCAGCCCACCCCCACTTTTCACAAAAACAAACAGATCCAAAGAAACAACATTAAAGTTTACTAGGAGACTAGGGTGACGATGAGGTCCTTTCTGACCTTGTAGGCCACCCGTGCTGGACACCTCTTCCCAAGGCCTAGAGGAGGACACATGTGCCTCAGCATGTCATACATTTCCCTGCAACTGATTCTGCCACTGCACCATCAGCCAGTGCCACCACCACATTAACAAAAGCACAAAAAAGGGGGAGAGGGAGAAAGAGAAGGGAGGGAGTGGGAGAAAAAAGATGCAGCAAAAGAAAGATGAAGGAGATGATAGATTAGAGGACAGGGTAGGAAAAAAGATGACAGTTCCAGAGAGTGGGAGAGAAAGGGGAGGAACAAAACAAAGTAAGAGAACAAAACATCAGAAAGACAAGGTTATTGGGCTGATCTGGAGAAACTGTGGTCAAGTGGCTTCTCTAGGTCTCTCTAACAGTTTGTCATGTCAACAAATGTAAATGACAGAGAAGGTAGACAACAAGATGAAGATAAGGATTGGAATTTGAGCTGCAAAAGTTCTCTCGTAGTATCAAAAACATTTCTGTGCAAACAGGACAATAGTCTATACTGTACGGTACATGTGTGTAAGTCTTTACACAGAAGAACAGGGCAGAGCCTGACAGCCAGTACCAAGCTGCTCCGGCTCAGAGGACAGAGGGGAGGAAGAGGAACGGGTGTCAATGCAGTTTCTGTCTTTCCCCCAACCCCCAAAAACCAAGAACAATGCAACACTACAGTAGGCAACCGTAGCTTGCAAGATTATAGCCATGGCTCCACAGCAAGCAAAAGAAAAGAATACTCATAAAAAGTGATTTTTTTTTAAACAATGCAGTAAAACTTGATAGTTTTTTTTTATTTTATATTTCACATGCTTCACTGGGTGTCTGCATTGTCCTGCACATTCTCTCAGCAGTTTAGAATGCAAGTCAATAATGGTGGAAAACAAGTTGTAAAATTGAAATGATAAAGAAAGATGAATAAAAAGCAGCATTCACTGCATTCCTGGATGCTGTGACTAGCAAGTGTAGTCGAGAGAGTTTGTCTGAATGGAAGTCAAACCTTGCAGGCCACCCTATGGGGGCATTTCTTGCCTAAGCCGAGAGGCGGGTCGATAATTCGTAACAAACTGTACATGTCCTTATAATGAATGCGCCCGCTGCAAGAAGAATACAGGGTAGTTAAGAAACGGAGGAAAACACAAATATAAACACACAATACACACCCACACATCCAGAAATAAGAGAGAAGGTTGGGAGGCAGAACAGACTGACAAGTACACAGTATCTAAAAATACTTAGTTTACTGTTAATAACAGCCTGTTTAAATAGATCGACACTTAAATGCACATATGCAAACTACACACATACACAAATAAACACTTCACTGCATGCCGTACATTGTCAAATGCGGTCCTGCCCATAAAACTTTACATTTCATAACCCTCCTCTCCATTCTCCTTGTTTTTTTCTCATCTCCCTTTTTTCCAACATTCCTCTCCTTCCTCTCTCCAGTCCAGCCTCTCGCTGGATGTGTGCACAGTATAATTAAAGAACTGCTAACAGAGGAGAAAAGCATGTGCTTGGGAAAACAGCTAAATGCTTAATAGCTGCTTGTGGTGTGCAGATTCCCACCCTCTTAAATATGTGTTCGTTGCCTGTGCTCCTTATTCTCTCCTTTCTGTGCAGCAGTGTCCATTTCACAGTCAGTAAGGTAGTGGTTGAAAAATAGCATGTTAGTATCAATAAAGGCATTTTTCTCACAATTATGCAATGCACACCAAGGAACACTGCTGATAAAAGGTGAAGACAGATACCATTTTATACATTTTAAGAAATTCTCTACTGATTTCTAAAGCATACAAACTATGTAAAAATGTTGTGGATGAGTTTAGCCTTTAAAAATCTACATTCAGGTACTTAAATCTCATTTTATATGACAATCTTTTCTCCATCTCTTATGGATTTTCCTGTAATTTTGATTATTACTGTTCCATTCTCTGACATTTTTTCTCTTTTCTTTCCCATTAAAGCAGTCTACGTGCAGTCTACAGGACAGCATGAGGGCAACACAACAGGCACTGGAATACAGATACCATGAAACTTAGCATGTCTACAGTAGACATTTACAGAGGTGGGCAGGGGAGTTTTGCTTGGAGTGTAGACGTTGACACATTAAGTTTTTAGCAGTATGCAGATTCCAGAAGAGGGAGAAGGTTGAGGAAGGTGTAAGGTGTATCTCGAGACAATTTTAAAGAACAAGTAAGAAAGGGGAGGAGAAGGAAGGGGTTGTTCGGTGTGACAGAGATAATCAGATGCCTGAAGTTACTTCTTTCATTGCATGGGCCTTTTACTGTGCTTATTAAAACAAGCACAAGAAATGTACAATAAAGTCTGAATGTGAACCACATGCACAAACAAAGAAAAGGTGGTATGGATGTAACTACTGTTTTCAAATACAACAATGTGTGCAAGATTTTCTGTGCAAGTAAACAGGGATTTCTGCTGTCTTTCTTTGCATGTATGTGTATGTGCATCTAAGGATGCACGTTACCACTCACCAGGCAGCAGGATCATACTCCGCCCATATCCTAACATACTCATCCAGGTGGTGAGGTCCCAGTATAGATGAATCTCTCGTCAGGTATTCAAAGTTGTCCATGATAACAGCAACAAACAGATTCAGCATCTACACATAAGGAAACATGAACACACACATGCATGCGCATACACAAAAAGTTAAACAGTTAATGTTACAGTAGGAGTTTATTCAAGCTAATCTGCAAAATCATTATTGTCATAATTATATTTTAAGGTACAGCACTAGGAACATGTTAAGTTGCCTGACCAAAACTGAATTAGTGATTTCTTTTACTAGCTGCCAGGAAGAGATGCAGAACACTCAAGAAGCACATTGAGTGGGGTTTTGAATACCTTGCTAGAAGACACTATGCTGACATAAACAGGGCTTTCTTCTTCTTACAAAACATTCAGACAGGATTTTACTATTACACAGACTGCTGCATGGGTATTTTCTATGCATATATAAAACATATCAATCTTTGGCATCTTTTATGCTTTTATTTTTCTTATGCATTATGATACTGGATCAACAAGATATGGACAGGCTCCAGCTAAGGATGTTGGACTATGTAGTATGTGCTCACCAAGAACGAACAGAAGAAGATGAAGGAAACAAAGTAGAGGTAGGCAAACTGGCTGCCACACTCTGGCTCTGTGTTCCCTGACAGGGGGTCACAGTTATTACCCCCCAGACATGCCAGCATGATCTCATGCCATGCCTCCCCTGTTGCACTCCTACAAACATACAGAAAGATTAATTGATTGATGAAAGATCTGATGAGTAAGGTCTGCCACAACTGTTAACAGATTTGTTTCAGAAGGTTCTATAGAAAAAAAAAACAAATGTTTTGAAGATACAGGGGCAGGCAGAGCTGTGTGTGGGGATAAGCAAAGTAATACACTCATGTTTACACGCACACACCTGAAGAGAAGCATGAGATTATAGAAAAAAAACAAATGTTTTGAATATACAGGGGCAGGCAGAGCGGTGTGTGGGGATAAGCAAAGTAATACGCTCATGTTTATACGCACACACCTGAAGAGAAGCATGAGAGCCTGTATGAAGGTCCTAAAGTTGTTGTGCTCGTTGATGGCTGTCTCTTCTTCATCTTCTTCAAGAGCTATATTCCCAAACAGCTGTTGAACATAATACTGTTAACAGTGAAAACCAGACTAGTTGCTCATCAGTCATCTTTTGCCACTAAACAGGACTAAAAGGTTGAACACTGTGAAACTTAACTTCACACATGCACACTGCCACTCCCTCCTCCTTCCATCATGCACCAAATCTTTATAACCATAATCATCATCCTTAGTCTCTCTCTCCACCTTTCTGTCATCATTTTCCTATAAAATAAATTTAATGTGTCCTCAAATCACTAAAGCACGTTTTAGGTTGATGCTGTAACCCACCTGCATCCCAATGATGGCATAGATGAAAAACAGCATGGCAATGAGGAGGCAAACATAAGGCAGCGCCTGAGGAGAGACACATTTGGTATCAAATATATGAAAATGCACCTAGGCATTCTCTACATGTACGTACATATATACACAAAACAGATGTGTATATTTCTGTAAAACTCAGACATGCAAAAGAATATGAGTTCAGTATGTGTGACATGCTGTATAATTGGGTATAAACCTTGAAGGATTGAACGAAGGTCCAGAGCAAGATGCGGATGGTTTCTCCCTGCCTCAGCAGTTTGATGAGACGAGCTGCCCTGAACAACCTCAGGAAACTTAGGTTGATGAAATTATTCTACAGTACAGCCACAATATAACAAAAGTGAAAGACAGACAGAGAAAGAGGGAGTTGTAGAAATGATTAGGATGCAAAGTTTAAGATAGGAAAGTGAAGGAAAGGGGGAAGCAACCAATAGGTGTGAGAGAGGAAAGAAAGAGGATGGAATAAAGGGACAGAACAGTTAGTTGTAGTGCACACTTTGCAACAATATTCCTTAGACAACCAAAAAAGAAAAAAGAAGGGATAAACAAACATAAACTGAGACTTATTCAAACTCAATACAAATTAAAGGAACAGGAGCCAACCAGGTCAAAGCAAACTCAAACATAAATCAGCAAGGCTTCAACAAGCTTTCCATATCATTAGGTTAGGCAGAACCAAAGCAAACAACACAGAGGAAAGGAAGTCATCCAAATGTAACTAGTTTCATCCAAATGGGTTATTTAGTAGTAGTTGTAGTAGTAGTGGTAAGTAGTTAAAGTGCAGGGAGGTCCAGATGTTTTCTTGGAAGGACAACCAAATGCACTAATTCTCTCAAGGCAAAAATATGCAATCTTTTTAAATGGAGCAAGCCCACAGCATGCAGATATGCACTCATACAAGGCAAAGCAGCATATACAGCATCCAATAGGATGGGCTGCCAAAGTCATGCAACATACTGCAGTGATATCAAAATAAGAGCAAGAAGGTGGTTGAAGGACCAACCAAGGTCATTTGATCTTTTCTGACTTTCTTTAGGTTAACATAGTGCTGGGCGATAAAACGATAATGATAATTATCGTGATAAAAAATTTCCTCGTTAAAACTTTAATAGAAGCTCGATAACTGTTCGATATAATGTAACGCGTTTCTATTGCTGCGCATGCGTGGTACAGACCGCGCTTCCGTAAACTAGTTTGCCGGCTGTGCGTGCACCTGGGTATGGAAGCCCATTCCATAGTATGGAAGCCCATTCCCGCCAGTTACTCCGACTTAGCTAAGTCGAAATTCCGACATAGCTAAGTAGAAATAATGACTTAAGTAAATCTAAGTAGAAATTCTAACTTAGCTATGTCAGAATTTCGATTTAGCTAAGTCGGAATAACTACATAGCTAAATCGAAATTCCGACTTATATATGTCGAAATTCCTACATAGCTCAAAGTATCTTGACGTAAGCCTGTCAAGCGGAAGTAGTTATTCTTCTTCCTGTTTAGTTGTTTTTGGCGCGGAGACAGAGAGCTGCAGCACC
>NW_018128407.1:110771-111518 GCF_001952655.1 Monopterus albus
AGCACAGGAGGAAACATTGTGACCTGTCACAGGGCAGCTCTAAAACCTGAGACTGTAGACAGACTTGTCTTTCTTACTTGTAACCTATAGAGTAATTGAACAGTTGAAAACTTGAAAAATATACACTGTGATCAGTCTTTTTTGCACATTAACATTTTGTCTATTTAGTTTATTTGCACTGTAATCTAAGATATAAAAAAGTTATGTTTCAAGCCATTTCTATAGATACTTTGTCAGGCTGACTAGAATTATATTTATCATTTTATTTACACCTGTCAGCTAAAACAAAATGTTTACAAAACTTCCAAGACTTATTTTCAAATGGTCAGCTGTTATTTGTTTGTTTTTTAAAAACTTTAAATTGTGTTCATGTTCTGGCAATAAACAGTTGTTTAATAACATGCTTAACTGTCTGGTTTTCACAAATTTTATACAGGAGCAAAAATCTGCCTTAAACCTAAAAGCAATTTTAAGATTTAAAGTTATCGTGATAATTATCGTTATCTTCTGATATGGAAAATTTTATTGTGATAATTTTTTCAGCCATATCGCCCAGGCCTAGGTTAACATACTGTATTTTCAGGATCATCAGTATCATTATGTGCCTTACAAACTGAATTTTAAAGATGAGCTGTAACATCTGTGTGGCAAGAGAAATTATTAGCTTTTCATTTTTGTCTTAAAAATACAAATGATTACATCCATCCATTATTTATAACACTTATTCCTGAATAGGGTTGTGAGGGG
>NW_018128408.1:0-1118 GCF_001952655.1 Monopterus albus
ATAATATCTTGGTTTAATTTAGCTGGTTACAAAAACGAACATAGCAAATTCCACAAGTCATAGCATAATTAAACGTGAATACTGTTGAAAAGAAACATGTTACAGATATGCGGTAAGAAAACCGTGCACTTCCAAACACTTCAGAACTTTTCCCCCGAAGCAAACTAAGACAGGAAATAGCGTGACTCTCTTAAAGCCACAGTACACAATTAAGAACATTACTGAACACTATAGTAAAGACCATTATTCCAAAAATCAAGTAATGACTGGCCAATATTAACATTAATCTTTCAATTTTTTACACATTTAACCATTTAAACATACAGTCAAAATTAACTGTCCAATAAATATATATAAATGGAACTGCACAACTAGAATTTCACATTTGTGTTCTTTTGGTCTTTACAACAAGAAAACAATTGGTGTCATATCAACACTCTGCCTGCTAACCTTGAAACAAAACAGACTAGAGCAGACTTTGAATCTTACTAAATTGCATTACTAACACATTAAGGTCTAACAATTACTAATATCTAACAAACACTATCTGTTAAATGTTAGAGTGAGAAATGGCAAATGTGTCAATGTTTATCCAGACCATCAATCATGACCATTACAGAAAACATTCAGTGACTTGATCTTCCTTTGGTTGTTCCCGTTAGGGGTCGCCACAGCGAATCATCTGTTTCCACCTAACTCTATCCTCAGCATCCTCTACTCTCACACCAATTAACTTCATGTCCTCTTTTAGCACATCCATATATCTCCTCTTTGGCCTTCCTCTTGACCTCTTGCCTGGCAGCTCCATCTCCAACATCCTTCTACCAATATAACCACTATCCCTCCTCTGCACATGTCCAAACCATCTCAATCTGGCCTCTCTGACCTTGTCCCCAAAATAGCCGACCTCAGCTGTCCCTCTGATGTGCTCATTCCTAATCCTGTCCATCCTGGTCCCTCCTAAACAGAACCTCAACATCCTCATCTCTGCTACCTCCATCTCTCCCTCTCACCTTTTCCTCACTGCTACAGTCTCTAACCCATACAGCATAGCTGGTCTCACTACTGTCTTGTACACCTTTCCTTTGATTCTTGCTGACACTCTTCTGTCACACAAC
>NW_018128408.1:4195-11576 GCF_001952655.1 Monopterus albus
TATTCTGCCACCTGGTTTGTGAACCAAACCGCCTCAAGGGCAGATGTATGGTGAACATGCCCAGATGGCAAGCTGAGACCAAGACTCCCCTCCCTGTGGCAGGGCAGCTGTGCCCTGGTGCAGCTGCTGATGCCCTTTCACATGCCCTCCTTGAGGGAAGACAAGGAGCTAGGGGAAAAGCTGTTATCTGCATCCCACTTACATCGTAGGACCAGGAAGGAAGGCAGGCCCCAGGCCTGTTTTGTACCTTCACCTAGACCCACTTAACATATTCCAAGTTGTGCTTTGTCATGGGGTGTCCTGCAGAGGCAGGGGGCCCCCAACCTGAGATGACCACCTGGCCAGTTTAGCATACTTATTAGCATCACACACACAGGGGGGCCTGCAGCCCACACCACCCATTGTTCAGTGTCCATGGATCAAAGAAACACACACAGACACACACACACCTGGTTTACATCACATTTCAGCAAGCAGGCACAGGCAGAGGTAGACCTACTCACACCAAATGGCCAACAGGATTACAAAGTGTGAAATGTTGTCCAGAGCGGAGCAGCCCAAGAAGATAAAAGTATTGTGAAAACATAACTCATGGTTCAGAGAATGGATCTCCTGCAGGAGCTCTGTCTCTCTGATCCCCAGCGCTGTATGGCTTCACCTGTGCCCAGACTTTGAGTAAACCTCCTGTTGATTTTAAATAGTCCAACATATGTTGTGTTTACATAAGGTATACTTCGTATATAAATAAATATATGTTTAGTATTTTAACTGTAGGTAGATCATTTTGACTTGGTCATTTGAAAAGTAGCTCGCAAGGCGAAAAAGTGTGGCACCCCTGGTGTAATACAACAAACCAACAGAGGGAATGATCCTTACCGGAGAAAAGGCAGAGTGGGTGTGACAGGAGGTCTGTTAGATTCACCAGTATCAGATCGAGTTCCAAGGTCCACATGTGTCATCATTTCCAAACCATTATCCCAGCCTCTGTTGTTGGGATACCAGTATCCTTCACCATCTTGTTGATTGTAGTAACCGGGGTATCTGTGCGACGAATAGGTGTTATTAGTTATGATTATTATTATACATTATAATATTTGAAATTTTGCATTAAATTAGAAATCAAAGAGAGGCAGATGTCCTTTCACATGCCCTCCTTGAGGGACGATAAGGAACTAGGGAAAAGCTGTTATCTGCATCCCACCTACATCACAGGACCAGAAGAGAAGGCAGGCCCCAGATGATTGGCTAATAACAGAGTGTACATAGATGAAATTGGCATATGAGTTCAAAGTAAAAAATTAAATGGTAATGTAAGATATTACCTAGTTCTTCTAACCAGGAACTCAGAGAGACGAGACAGACCACTTGGATATATAAAAAATAACCGTGCTGGTTTATTCAAAGGATCACAGGTAAAATTAACATTACACGTCCAGGCATCTTCCACCCCCAAACCTGCGCGCAGGCAGCATGGAGGATAAAAGACCCTGAACCCTCATGCCTATACAATTTTATCCCTTGGTTGGGCTAGCCCCATGCTACACAGGAACGTCAACCGTGACGTCACCTGATATGCCAGCTTCACAGCTGGCCGTAGCAGTAGTCAAAACATCATTTTGACTTGGTCATTTGAAAAGTAGCTCGCAAGGCGAAAAAGTGTGGGCACCCCTGGTGTAATACAACAAACCAACAGAGGGAATGATCCTTACCGGAGAAAAGGCAGAGTGGGTGTGACAGGAGGTCTGTTAGATTCACCAGTATCAGATCGAGTTCCAAGGTCCACATGTGCCATCATTTCCAAACCATTAGCCCAGCCTCTGTTGCTGGGATACCAGTATCCTCCACCATCTTCTTGATTGTAGTAAGTGGGGTATCTGTGTGACGAATGTTATAGTATTATTTTAACATGTAATACCCCAGTTCTTTTATTGGACAGATCTGAATAATGAAGGAGTCCGTCTTTCTTCATTTTAGTGCTGATTTATTTTAAACCACAAGCAAAATTACAAAACACAACCAGGGTGGCTCCCCCTTCCAGGCATCCCCATGCAGGCTGCTGGAAAAAAGGAGGCCCCCGGAAACACAGAGCCTAATACATTTCTAAGTTTTGGGCTAACCCCTTACACAGATGAAGTCAGTCCACAGACTCCATATCTTATCTAGAGCTCCACATGCTTGGAGCAGCTGGATTTAGTCATAACAAAATGAGGAATTTCAATGTGTGTGTATGTTGTCACGTGGTGTGTAACTAAGCATTCATTCAGACATAATATTCGAACACAAGATTTAATACAAGTGTGGAGGTTGAATTTTCTAAGGATAGCAAATGTGTCTTATTCGCTCTGTGCACATGTCTCTTCCCCTTCCTGCGTCATATTCACTTCATCAAGCCACATTAAAGCCCACTTCCACAACGATTGCAAGAATAATATAATATCTTGGTTTAATTTAGCTGGTCACAAAAAACAAACATGGCAAATTCCACAAGTCATAGGATAATTAAACGTGAATACTGTTGAAAAGAAACATGTTACGGACATGCAGTAAGAAAACCGTGCACTTCCAAACACTTCAGAACTTTTCCCCCGAAGCAAACTAAGACAGGAAGTTGCGTGACTCTCTTAAAGCCACAGTACACAATTAAGAACATTACTGAATACTATAGTAATGACCATTATTCCAAAAATCAAGTAATGACTGAAATATCTATGATAGATGTGTTTTACCTATTAATCAAGGTGTTCCTCCACCTGCTCTCTGCTCTCACTACAGATCACAATGTCATCCACAAACATCATTGTCCACGAAGATTCCTGTCTGACCTCATCTGTCAACCTGTCCATCACCATAGCAAACAAGAAGGGACTCAAAGCCGATCCTTGAAGTAGCCCCACCTCCACCTTGAACTCCTCTGTCTGACCTACAGCACATCTCACTACTGTCGTACTCCTCTCATACATATCCTGAACTACTCTGACGTACTTCTCTGCCACTCCTGACATCCTCCTACAGTACCATAGCTCCTCTCTCGGCACTCTGCTGTACGCTTTCTCTAAATCCACAAAGAAATGCAGCTCCTTCCTTCATTTTGTGACTTGATGAGTTTCTAATATATTACATTTAATAAATGAATATTATAGCTATGATTTATTGCTTTGTGTCAGTTTCAGTTAATCAATCGCTCACTTCATTTGTCCCAGAAGGACAATTATGATACACAAAAACACACACAAGGCAACAGAGACAAAGCCAAACTTCAAAGTCATCAACAAATAAAAATGAAAATAACACAAGTTAAATCAGCAACACAAATTAAATTTGTTTAAAAGAAATAAAATGGTGCCGGTGTGTCTGGCTCGCTGTGTGTCATGGCTTGTCCCTGGTTTTTTTTACTGCTTTCTCTGCTTTTTTTGCACATAATGCTACTGGAGGAGAAAACCCTCTTCCTCCATTTTTTGCTAGTGTTCCTTCCTGTTTCTGCCGCCCTACGACTTTTCTGTTGTTGAGGAACATCGTAGATGGTCTAGGAAACATGCTGGCAGACTTAAACTTATGTCCTATGATGGATGCCTGTGAGAGATTTCTCAAGTTTTTTGTAGATAAGGTTCTCAGTATTGGACCACATACTCCCTTGCCTGTGAACATACTCTTTCTTGATGCTAGCCCTGGTTTGTTTTCTCAGTTTAAGCCAGTGTCCTCCACTTCTTGTTAAACTGCCTCCGGCTTGTCCAAAACACAGCTGGACGATTTCTGAGCCATACTCGTAAGTACTTTTCTGAGCTCCTCAACCTCTACTACCCCACCAGAGCCCTCAGCTACGTCGACCGCTCACTTCTTGTTGTCCCGTTTCAAGGAAAAAATGTAGATGTGATCGCACCTTATAGGCCTGAGACTTTGGACAATTTATCTCACCATATTAAACCGGCCCCTTCACTGGTTGTCTTCAAGTTTTTACTTAAGACCCATTTTACACACTAGCATTCAACCCAGCCCAATAGATTATTGACTAGGGCTGTGACGAGATCTCGCCAGGAGATCTCACAATATTAAAACATGACAATATTTCTCATCAAGATGAAAAGCTATTTCGCAATATCAGTACATAGAACCAGAGCAGCAGCTGGCATGACGGAGTGTGTCTGTCTTTTACTGCAAATGATCATTCACACTCAGAAAGTGGAACTGAAGTGACAATCATTACAAGATGATTAGTCAAAATGTAACTGCAGTGTTTGGTATTTTGTGACTTTCAGTTAAATAAATGACTATTTCTCTAATCATATATTTCATCATTGAAGATTTAATTAAAAATAGTGTTAAAATATCATCTCGTTCTTGTGAAACCAATATTGTGGAAAGTCTTATCTTGTGGGCTAAGTGTATCGTCACACCTCTATTATTGACCCTTGTTTAACTCTGATCATTCCATCATGATCTTGTACTGTTAAATATTTGATTATATCAGCCGGTTTATACAGCAAGACAACTCTGTAAGGAAACCTGGTGTAATGATTTTGATGCCTGATCTGAACATGTACTAAACTTTTACTGTGTGTAAAAAACACACTGTGTAAACCAAGGAAGACTTTCCTGTCTCTCTTTATAAAGTGTCAAAGAAGTTTTCAAACATGATGTTGCAGGATTCATCATATTACACCCAAATATAAATATGTATGTGTAATGTAGTACCTCATAAGTCCCATGTGAATGCCTTCTTTTTGGGGTGAAGGTCACTGAGCCTCCATAGTATCTGTTCTGCCCCCACCATGCAGATGTAGCTGAGACCATAAGCAGCAAATGCAGCAGCAGTGTGAGAGAAGCCATCCTGCTGAGTGCTTCATCCTCAACATGGGCTCTGCATCTTAAATACCCTGCTACCAGGATAACTGGTTCATCATCTCATTTACTGAAAGTATAAAGCATGAAGTCAAACATGTTTGACCTGCCTATACTTATTAACCAAAAACATTTTTCACGACCTTTGTTTGAGAGTACACTGACACTGAGGAAATACCCTGCTACCAGGATAACTTGTTCATCATCTCATTTACTTAAAGTATAAAGTATGAAGTCAAACATGTTTGACCTGCCTATACTTATTAACTAAAAACATTTTTCACGGCCTTTGTTTGAGAGTACAGTGACACCGAGATCTAAATTTATATCCATTCACTTTACATAACTGCTATATTGTTTCATTCACTGTGTGAGAGCATGCAGAGGGACAATAGTGTATCACCCCATAATCAGAATGAAATCATATCCAATGTTACATTGGACAATGTGACGTTTCACCAGTTTAGTGTTGTCGCCTCACAGCAAGAAGGTTCAGAGTTCGAGCCCCAGTGGACCCAGAGTCTTTCTGTGTGGAGTCTGCTCCCTGTGCCTGCGTGGGTTCTCTCCGGATACTCTGGCTTCCTCCCACAGTTCAAAGAAATGCAGCTTAGGTTGACTGGTGACTCTAAATGATCCATAGAAGTGAGTGTGAGTATGTTTGGTTGTTTGTCTTTAAGTGTCAGCCCTGTGACAGACTGGCGACCTGTCCAGGGTGGGCCCCGCCTCTCGCCCAGTGTCAGCTGGCTCCAGCCCCCCCATGACCCTGTTCAGGAATAAGAAGTATAGATAATGGATGAAACAGGAAACCACCAGAATCAGTCGAATGCATCCTACTGCACCATGAATGTTTGTACAAAGTTGGTGCCAATCCATTGAGTAGATGCTGAGCTATTTAAATGGATATGTGGAAAACTTCAACCTGCTGCTGGTGCCCACATGAACAGTACAAGTACATTTAGTATGTGCAGAACAAGTAGGGAACATTAATACCCAGTTAGTCACAAAAAAACATGAATTTTTGTTCATGGATTACTACAACTAAATATGAAAAAACACTCATACAAGACAAAAGTGGTGACAATAAATATGTTTTACAGCTTTTCAGTTTTTCTACACAGTGATCACATTGTGTTTTGTGTTTTTTAACACAATGATCACATATGTGAGCATTTTCTTTAGAAGCATGAGTATTGTAATATTTCAAAAGTCATCTTTTGAATCCTGTGTTTCTGTGTTTAGTAACATTTAGGATCATGTTCAAAGGAAAAACTAACCTGGAAAAAACGTGTCCAGAACCAGTGGCTTCTCCCACTTCTCAGCCTAGTGTTACAGTCAGGTCTGACTCTTATCAGCTACATTTATTAAACTGATGGTGATGTAGCCAATTTCAGTTTTGTGTGGCACCAGTTTTGTGCAGTCCGGTGCTGATTGGTGCCAGTTCAAGACCTGAGTAACTTAAATCATATGTGATACTTCTTGACTGCAACTGCACTGAAAAATAAAGCAAAACTATAAATAAATAAAACCATTGCCATTAAAAAAAGTATTAATACTGAAAAAAATGACAAGCTTCTGATATTTTAACATAATTCTTATTCAATGTCAAAGGTTTTTTTTTTGGTGACAATCTTCAGATTTTTTTTTTTTGATATCTGTTTTTTGAGGTTTTTCCTTTCAATTTCACTTCTCGGTCACTGTTTTGGCGTGGAGGGGAGGCCTTTGAGGGCCAGGCCTAAGGAGAGCTGAGATCCTTGAGTAGAGGACAGCCCTCTCTAGTGATGGGAAGTTCGGATCATTTTACTGATTCGGTTCTTTGAATCTTGTTCAGCAAAATTAACTAATCTTTTTTCGAGTCATTTCGTTCACTTGAGAAGAATGTAATTAAAATGTTACATGTTAATTCCCCATTTACTTACGCACATATTGATCACGTTTCGAATAAGAAAGAACTGTAAGGCTGTGATCTTGGCTAATCTGGCAAGTTGATACTGTGAGACCTGTGGCACTGTCACTGACTGATGCCTTCAGTATTAACAAAGGCCGATGACAGTGAAGAAGAAGAAGTCTACAAGCGGCACTGGAACATTTGTCAGGCCTCCAGGGTACACACAGTGTGGTTTGGTTAGAAATACTGATGTACATTACATAGGCACAACATTTGTTTGCTAACAAAAAAACACCAGAGCACTTTAACTTATTATAAGGCTACAAGATGATTAACTTGTGATTCTGAAACAAGTGGATAAAAAAATCATTGTGTTTACAGCAGCCTTTGGCTTCTCTACATGACACTGATTGTAGAGATCAGATTTATAACCTTTAATGTAAAGAGCACTGCTACCCAGCCCCCTCTCACCATGGATACCTTCAAGTTTCTGGGCTCCACAGTCTCCCAGAACTGGGAGTCTGTTCTCTGCACTTCCATCACTGTCTGGTTTGGTTCAGCAACAAGGCATGATGGGAACAGAATCCAACAAATAATTTGAACTGCAGAAAGAACCATTGATGCCAGCCTTCCCTCCATGGAGGACCTGTACACCTCACG
>NW_018128408.1:20735-32679 GCF_001952655.1 Monopterus albus
CACACTAAATTTAGTCCTCCTTTGACTGTGGCTCAGGCGATTTAGAGGTCAAATCAGCCCTGACCTGACTTACTGTGCGAACAGTGGAATCCTCTGCTGGTGTGCAGTGTGTTTTATGGATCCAGTTACTTAGCTTGTTATCAGTGAGCCACAGTTTAACACAGTGTGTGGTGCTTTCTGCTACCTCGAAGGGTCCTTGCCACCGTGGTTCGAACCAGTGAAGTTTGTGCACCTTGCGGTAGACCCAGCTGTCCACAGCAACTGAGATAGGCTCCTCAGATTGGTCTCTGTGCAGGATTTCAACCACCTGTTCAGAGAGACTCATCACGGCGCTGTTCAGTCATCTGACATATTCACTTATGTCAGCATGCTGTAAAAGAAGAGGTGTTGAATCCCTGGGCATAACAGTTAGAGGACAGGGCATTTTTCTCCCTGTCAGGATTTCATGTGGGCTCACATTTAGTGATTTGGTTGGAGTGGACCTGAGGTTGAACAATACAATCAGTAGAGCTTCAACCCAGTTAAAAAGGTGTGTTAATGCGACTTCTTGCATTAAATGTAATAGTATAGTCTTGTCCTTATTAGGAACAATATATAAATTATATTATTAATTAGTGCACATACATATGTTTCTTATATCAAAAGATGAATAGTGACTGTCTAGTCTGTGAGTTATAAAGGAAAAAGTAAAAAAAATTGCACAGTTTCCACAGGTCTTCCGTACGACTGGATCATACTGTGATAATGTTTGTGGTTGAACTTTGTAATAATATGCTTCAGACAAAGTAATCAGAAATGTTGTTTCACAAGTGATTACGCAATAAGGACAGCATGGCTTTGCTGATGGTAGAGGCCACTTTATACGGTGGTGCTATGACAATAAGACGGATTATAGACATTTCAACAAACATAAGCATCACTGTGCAGCTATATATGCATTTAGAAATGTCTTAGAGCCACACAATCTGACAGTACTGTTGAATAGCATAATTGGATTACAAAGAGGAGAAAATGTGTGTGAGCAAAATAAAAGGGACAGAAGAAAAATGTGAGTATACATGTTTATTGATCAACAAGTACTGTATATCATAACTGAGTTATGTCTCCTCCATGTGTTTGAAGCCAATCAGTGCTTTTGACACATAATGATTGTGATTAGGTGGGACTACATTTATCAATCACGATGGTTGTTTCCAATCAAACTGTAATACATAATGATACTGAATCATTTGCAGAAGGTACAAGAGTAAACACCAGAACTGAACAAAATCAAAGTAACATTGCATGTAGTTGAATTGATTCAGAATTTGTTCTCTACACACAGTGCTGTCTTAACTTTCAAATGTAGACAAAGGTTGGTATGTGGCCTTTGACATTTTGGCTCTGTACATGGCCACTCCACAGATCATGCCAACAGCTGCAAGAAGACATCCAGCAATGAAAACCATGTTCAGATTCAGGTTGGTCTCTGGAGAAAAGAGGAGCACAATTTAAAATCAACAGTATAACTGGGACTCTAACAAAGCTGGTATGCTGTGAAGAAGACTCTGTGCTGTCTTACCTGTGAGTCGGGTGCTCGCTGCCGATCTCCTTAAGCGCAGAGGACCCTGGGAAACAAGATGATTTGCACTCTGGATGACAGCCTCTCGCTTTCGTTGGTGATGGTGGTAACCACCTGACCACGTGGAATTGATGCATCCCTGTGAGCATCTGGTGTTGGGGTTTCCTGCTTCACAAATCAGGACTGAGCAGCTGATGTACACCTGAATATAAGGAGACATGTTGCCATTACATCAGCAGACACACTGTTGTCTCTAATTACAGTCAGACCTTATGTACAGAATCGAATCTCCGCTCTGACTGCTCTACTTAATTGTCAGTTACATGATCTATATGTCAAGTGGTCTGCGGTCAAATGTAAAACTTAGATTAAATCAGTTTAATAAAAGCAAATGCTGATTTGTTTAAATAATTTGTATTAAAGAATGCTCCAGTGTTTTTTGGGATCATCCTTCTTGCCAAGAGGTAGATGAGAGGAGTGATATTCCTCTCTTGTTGTTGTTACACTTGCAGTAGTTGTTTGGCATGCCGTTATTAGATGAGCTGCAGAGGTGCTTCTACTTTTGTTGCCTTGAGACTGAGTCAGGTTTGTTGTTTCCCTGTTACCAGTTTTACACCAAGCTTCCCAGCTGCTGGTTGTAGTTTGATCAGTGGCGGGCCGTCAGGGCCAGCAAGGCCTTTTCTGCTGGCCTAACACTATTAGAAGCACTGAGCTACATTTACAACTGAAATTCTAATATTTGTTCCATGAAATTGTATTAATTTATTCCCAACAGACTGTTCTCTTCATTTCGTAGTATTTCTCTTGGCTGCACTGCTTCCAGTACGTGTATGTGGATGTTAGATTTTTTGTCCAATCAGATTTCAGCCTCTATGTGTTGCCATGTCAATCTAATCTGCCCAGGGCCTTCAGAATCAGAAGTGCTGGCCCATGTAACTTAAACTATATTAGCAATGGGACTGTTTCTTTAACCAATCAGATTTCAAATTCGCCTCACAATGATGTCAGCATTTTTCCGTCCTCTGATTGGTTGGTCAGAGCAAAACTAGAAAAGGGCTTACGATGGAACTGAAACGCAGAGATCACAGTTGCGGTTGTAGTGTAGAGGTTTTGGAGTTGTCTTAACTGGGTTTCTTGCTTTAGTAAAAACGGTATTCACCCTCAATACGCGAAATACCTCACTTTCTGTAATGCCACAATTTATTATATTGTGTTTTTGTATAGCATTCATGGTTTCTACAATTGCGACGTAGAGTGGTGGTATTAAGAGGTGAATTAAGTCAGGCAAGTCTCCATTGAAGGCCCAGGTACCAAATGCATGGCCCGCCACTGAGTTTCATATTTACCACACGAACACGACAGTGATTTTAATTACCTAAATAATTCTCAGCAAGAAAGAATGTTTCCCAATATTTTGAACTATCCCTTTAAACACTGAGAGATCACAAGAGACATTTATAGTCACTTGCTCAAGTCCTGTGTTGCTTACACGGTCATGTAAACCGATAAACGTGAAGGCCTCCATGCTCAGCTTGAACTGTCTGTCATGGGCAGGAGAATAGATTTCAACCGTTGGGTCCACTGCACATCTGGTCAAAGCAAAAATAAACAATAAGATGAGAAACATTGCCTCTGCAATCTTTGCCACTCCAGCAGCAGTAAAAGAAGCATAGCCAAGGATTAAAGTGACTGCAAGGTGAAACATTCAGGCTGGAAAGAAAGGCATTTAATTTCCATGTTTTCATTCATTGACCATGAACAAGTAGAAGGATGGAGATGGAGCCTATCTCAGCAAACAGTGGGTGACAGGTGGGTACACCCAGGTCACCCGTCTGTCACAGGGCTGATATCACAGACAGACCGTTCACTCTCTCATTCACACCTTTGGACATTTCAGATACAAACCTCTCATAGAAAGGCTCCAGCAAACAACAGATCTTTATTATTACTTTATTTCTGCCACTAGAGGGCGATCTCTTGCCTACCCATTTTCAATGATGGAGTAGGTCGGCCAGGAGTTAGGGTTGTCATATGGTGCAGCTCTGCAGGACTCCACAAACAGCTCAGTGTTGTTGACTGAAGAGGTGGCCTCTATCTGCATGTAAATCCTGCTCCCAATGTCAATCTCCAGAGGGTACAAGTTTGGATCAATCATGGTTTGGAACTGTTCGTCAGGGTAGAACTCAAACTGGTAGGTAAACGTGCCGAAGCCCCTTTCCCACACTGTGACATTCTTCCTGTGTGCTGTGAAGCCCAGTGTCACATTCCCCAGTTTGGGGTACTGGCAGTAGAACTGCACCTCCAGAAGGTTTTTCCTGGTGATTACATCTCCCACGTTGTTGACCGTGGTAATTTCATTCTTGAACATGAGGTTTTTGTCATCTTCCTGCAGAGTAAGAGGTTATGCATTCAGCCCTCATACAAAAAGCAACAACAAGAGGCAAGAAGAACGCAGTTTACCTCGATCTGAGTTCCACAAGTGTTGAGGGGGATGACAGCGACAATGTGAGTGCTGTTGGAGTGTCTCTGGAGGTTGCACACAGTGTTGCTGGGGTCACTGAGCTGCAGATGATCCTCATGGATTCCAGGGAGTGAAGATTTCTCAATCTCTACCGTCATTGAGGATGTAGTGCAAATTACATTGGTTTTCACTGGAGCAAGAAATCAGAAGAACAAATTCATGAAAACCATGCATAAGAAAACCTGCATTAAGCAACATTTAAATGTGAAAAGTATTGCTTAATACAGTAGTGTATGGTTCATATTTTTAAATGACATCAACCTGACAATATGCTCAGAGCTCATTACAATATGTCTTGGAGTGTTTCTGCCCTCTAGTGGTCAAAATTAGTTAATGCAACATTAAGTTTGGTTTACACCTAAAATTTAAAGGATAGATTTTTTATACAGTGATGGCTCAGAATTTTGTTTGGTAGCAAGGCTAACCCAGACAGCACATTGGACTGCAGCATTAAAACCTGGTCACCAGTGTACACCAGCCATGTGGCCAGTATTTGGCCCTTTAAACAGTATTTGATATACAGTATGTAATCATAGTGATTATAATTAAACTACCAAATGTTGACATCAAAGTAGCCCTTTGACTGATATGGTATGAGAATGAGGAGCCAAATGCAGATACAGGAGATAACGCGACAAGACCGTTTATTACCAACAAACTAAATAAACAAGAACAAAAACTGATCTCAATCTGACTAAAATAAAACACGAAGGCTGCCAAGAAATACAACTACGCCAGGGAGCAGACTAAGCAATACTTTTAGCTGTGAGGGACAGGACAAAGGGAGAGGGAGTGGAGAAGAACATGAAATAAACCAAACTAAGGGAAATTGCAGAAGTCCACTCACTGCTGGAGTCCAAAGCAGAGAGAGGGGAGTTCACAGGGGACCTAACAGGGGAAACAGGTGAGGGCCACAGGAAACGATACATAGGCAAGGCATAGGCAAATGCTGAACCAGGCAAACAAACCAGCAACAGGTGAAGGTAACTGCTAAGTGAAGACTATGTTCTTTGATTTTTCAAACGCCTTCGATACCATCTGGGCTCGACTGCTGTCAGACAACCTGAGGGACATGCAGGTGAATGCTCCCATGGTCGCCTGGACTGAGGACTACCTGACAGCAGTTTATAAGGCTATAGCTGTGTGTCTGAACATCTGGTGAGTAGCATCGGGGCCCCCCAAGGGACCATATTGTCTCCCTTCCATTTGACCATTTTCACATCAGACTTCAGGTACAGCTCCGAATCATTCACTTGAACAACAAGTTGGAGTGGTCCGCCAAGATTTAGGTCATCTATAAGAAGGACCTAAGCCGGCTCTACTTTCTGAGAAGGCTTAGGTCCGTAATAAGCTCCTGCATATGTTTTATCAGTCTGTCGTAGTGAGTACCATCTTCTTTGCTGTGGTGTGCTGGGGTGGAGGTCTAACAGCAAAGGATAACTGAATAAAGTCATTAAGAATCTGTCACTGGAACAAAGCTGGTCACCCTTGGGGAGGTGGTGGAGGGCAGAGTGCTGAAAAACCTGCAGATGATTCTATAAATCACCTCCCACCCCTGTACAGCATGTTAACTGACCACAGGAGCTCCAGACTGATTCACCTGAGGTACATGTCAAAGCGCTTCAGGAGGCCTTCCTGCTGGATGCAGTTAGGCCTATAACAAATGTTTGTAGGTGTAATCTCCTAAATTCTCTTTATGAACAACATTGGGATGGAGGGTACTGCAATTTATTTATTATATCTGTTTAAATTGTTTTTGTTTTGTGTTTTTTTCATAAAGGTGTAATGGCTGCTATAACAACAAATTTCCCTCTAACGATTAATGAAACCATCTATCTATCTAATCACTGAGGACAATCAGTGCCAGTGTAAAGTCGGGGCTGGTGAGATAGTAAAAGACAGGAAATGCTCACAAAATAAAAGCACAGAACAGAAAGTCAGACCAAAACCATAACAATGACTTACCTTGTTCCTTCTTGACACCCACCAGAACACATCTCATCTCAGACTGATAAATGCCAGACCTGAAAAACATTGGCGAACACACTGAGATATTTCAAAATACAGATGCAACAACCCTTTAAATTTTATATTCAACTTTAGATACACATTTACTTCTTATGTAATTGCACATTTTTCTTAAAGATTGTAAATAATTTTAAATCTAGCCATCACGTCCATCTGCTCACACACACACACACACACACACACACACACACATCTGTCACAAAACAACTGATCCACGGGCTCACCATGTCATTGATTCCACAGCGAAGCAGATGGGGTAGTAGTCTCCCAGGTCATCTGGCACTGGTGTCCACCTAATGACAAACTCATCATGTGTGGTCCTGTGCTTACTGATATTCAGTGGCCCACTGATGATCATATCAGATATCCTGTATGAAAACAAAAACACCCAGAGTTTTCTTCTATGATCCGAATTCATGAAATGGCAGCAGTGTTTTGCTGCCACAAATCCTCATTCATCGCACTGGCTCTTACTTACGTTGCGTTTGTAGCTTCAGCTTTGACTCGGATCTCCACCTCTTTGTCAACCTCTGCTGGGATGCGTGCTCCATTTTCAGGTGTTGGGTGCACAAACATTGGCAAGTAGACTCCATCCTCACATGAGGGAACAGGTGGGTCCACTGGAGTAGAACAAACAAACAACTGACAGTGGAATATGTAATCACTACAAAACCACCACTGAGCTGAAGTCTGTGGATCAAAACCTTTTACACTCTGGTCAATATCTAGGCAGCCACTGGTTTTACACAGTTTTTCTCATTAGTTGCCTGAGGCTAAACTTCAGGCTGTAGCTGACACTGAGGACATGGGGATCATGTCCTTTTTTTATCTCTGTGATCTGAGGGGTGGGTTTAGTGCTCTTAGGCCACAAAATAAGTAAAAATTTGATTCGTGGCAGTGTTGTGGAGAGTGACTGTCCAATGAAAACCAGACATCTGCAAACTGAGGGATTTAAAACCTTTCAGATAAACCAAAGGATTAAAAGGTTTTTTTCCTGTGAGAAAAAAAAAATCCAAGTTATACTAAGAAAACGTCTAAAACTCTACTGGATTATATCAGAAAGCTGGAAACAGAACTATTGTTCTGACCTCAGAGAGCTTCATGGTGCAGAAACAAAATATACAGATAACAGATAACTGAATAAATAAAATGGTAAAGACTGAACAACTGTTTGTAAGCTTTTGGGTCAAACCTTTCTAGGGGATTTAGAACCCTCACTTTAATATTTCTAGAATAACAGCTATGGTCATAGCTGTTATGACTGTGTTAACCCAGTGAGGATGGTGCAGCAGCAGGTGTTAAATCAGTGTGATTTAATGTGGCTCATTATAAACGTCAGCAGACATGTTTAAGGACAAGTAAAACTTTACTTACCGAGTAAAGAAAACTGCAAAGGCAGTTTACTGAGAGGAGAAGTGGTGGCGTACAGCTGTCGTGTGGTGGTAGTAACTGGTGCTGCGGTTGCATTTGCACCATACCACCAAGGCCACCATGAGGTTGTGGTTGTCGTTGGTGCTGCGGTTGTAGTTGCACCATACCACCAAGGCCACCATGAGGTTGTGGGTGTCGTTGGTGTGGTGGGTGTCGCTGGTGCTGCGGTTGCATTTGCACCATACCACCAAGGCCACCAAGAGGTTGTGGTTGTCGTTGGTGCTGCGGTTGTAGTTGCACCATACCACCAAGGCCACCATGAGGTTGTCGTTTGTGCTGAGGTTGGGGGTGGAGCTGTGGCTTGTCTCTTTCTCCTCGCAGTTAGTGGGGCCTTGTAGGATTGCGATCCGTCTGCATAGGCCAGAGTGATGTGTTTTTGTGGGAAGTCCTCCACCACCAACTCAAATCCATAAGCTCTGGGGTCAGCACTGGAGGAGTAGTAGTGTAACGTGCAAGAGTCCTAACAATGTAGACATTAGTGGTTAAGTGAAGTGAAGCATCAGTTCAATAATGTACAGTGTAAAATAGATTTTTCAGCTAACCTGAGATAAGAAGAAGCCTGAAGGTTGGCTGCACGAGCTGCACTCTGTGTCTCTCATAGCTCCATATCTGCATCGAACTTTGTCGCCATCAGGATCAAAGGACATCAGTTTATATGTCCGTGGGCAGTTCTGAGGCACTCTTGAATAGACACATTCATATGAGTTAATGACATGTACAAAGGATCAAATCAGCAGATGTGCAAACATGCCTGTGTCGGTAGCTAAACATAGAAAATAACACTGTCTGTTCAGATGAGCAGGTAGGAGAAAATACTTTGTTCTTTTGTGAAAACTGAGACTCTTCCCAACAGAAAATATGGAAAAATTGTTTGCTTCTCCATTTTCTGAAAGACCTATGTTTTGGTCCACACTAGAGTTAGTCAAAATGAGTGAACATCCCTGTTATCTAATGAAAACAAGTCACTTACTGCCACATATTTTATATAACTACAGAATAACATACTGTGGAAAACAATCCCAGTAAAATTGTTGCCCTCTGTGTTTTGCTTTCATTTTAGTACTGTATATTTTGACAGTGTCTTTGTTGTTCTGCCACTGGAGGGCGCCAACGTCAGTTTCACATTCAGCACTGTTTTTGGTCAAATGATTAGAGGTTAGAGGTTTTATACCGACTGCAGGAGACTTACCGCTGGAAAGGTAGGATGGCAAAGCTTGGTGATGTGTTTGGCTTTCTCGTGTCAGACCTTGTTCCCAAATCCACATGAGTCAGCAGTCTCCAATCAGAAACGTAGTTACGTGTTGACACCCAGCAACAGCTAGCTGCCCTGGATTGTGTGGAAACAACACTTAAAATCTAACAACCTTGCAAATGGCAACTGTGTAACTTAAAGCAGGGTTGGCAGAATATTTAATAAACTGATATAAAGATCAGCAGAAACAATATTTATAATATTTCAATAAAAACATAAAAAGCCCACCACAGCTCAAAAGGTTGGTCGCTGGGGACATTATATGTACTGATTGTTTCAGCTTCACACCACTCCCTGTTAGTCTGTGGTGCATTGGTGCTCCTGTCAAGTACACCTCTCTGACTTGTGATGCTAGAGCCACAGGAGCCCCTGTAACAATTCCAGTAGTGGGAGTAATAACACCCATCATAGGTCACCTTGTTTCGCAAGTCCACCTGTGGAAAACATCAAATTATGCAACTGTACCATTAGAGAAGGCCCCCATGCTGAAAGTAAGAACATTTTCTAACACTGTAGTGCTATCCATTTGATTATAACCATTTTACTTCTGGCTTTATTAATTATTTTGTTACTATTATGCAGTTGTTTTTGATTAATTGTTCATTATTCCGTTTATTGTTTGAAGTACAAAAAAAGTTGCTGGCTGTTTTATCCCCTCGCGCACGCGCAGTCCTGAAGTGATGCTCGAGCAACGGAAAAACTAAAACAAAACATAATGCAGCTGCCAACCACACACGCCACCTCAGCGCCTGGTGACTTGTGTGCTCGCTTTCCCCGTGGGTCGCGCAGAGCGCTCAGTACTGAACGGGCAAGTGAAAATTCAGACGTGTTCAAGAGATAGAAACGAATGAAGGGACACGGAGAAGCCCAGGAAGACGCCGCGCAAAGGCCCTCCACAGCCATCCAGGTACTGCGGAGGAGGACGTGGCCCTGGTGGAGTGAGGTCTGATGCCAGACGGGGGATGTCTCCGCGCTGACACATAGGCCTGTACGATGGCCTCGCACCGCCAACGAGGCAACGCAACATCATTTAGAGTGGAGTTAACGCTACCTAACTAACGTGCCTTGATTTTGACAACTTAACTTTTTTGGAGTCAAAGTGGAAAAAACACTAGATGCTGTAGAGAAGAGAAACAGCAAGATATGAATTTAGTATGGAGTATCAGTGTCAGGACAAAGTTTTACTCTTTCAGAAAGCCAGCACAAAGTAATTATTTTAAATAACGATACATTTTATGCAGTGTCAAAAACAGATGAAAAGAATCAAGCAAAAATAGACTGAAAAGAGAAACAAATTGGAATTAAAATCAATGTAAAATTTTTTATAGTTTATCAGATCAACAAGAGCAACAATGATTTTAAAAAGTGATGACAATGTGGGAAATTCCTGCGGTATAGCAGGGAAAACAAACATGGATGTGGTGTATCATGAAGAGTTTCTGACCCGAAATGTTCCATCACGATTTCTTCCCTTGTAGGTGAAGGACATGGTTGCCCCATAGTAATGTGATGCAGACACCGCCGAGACCAGGAGCAGCTGAAGTAGGAGCACTAGTCTGGAAGCCATGATAGCCCAAACTCACTTCTGTCTCACAACTCTGTGCAGCTCACATCCACCTGCAGCATCGTTATATATCACACCTGTACGCCCACTGGAGAGTCGCCTGACTGACCTGTCAGGTCTGATGGCACTCATGCTGTGTTTGAGAACAACAGGCCAGCTGCAGAACTGGTTTTGTTGATGCAACATTTATCCCTAACTCTTTAAAAAAAAGTTAAAAAAGTAAAACACTGTAATATTCTGGCAAAATGGGTGGCATAATATTTCCATACAATTACAAAAAGACCCATCTTCTATTTAAAAACAAAAACAAAAACTTATTTTTCAGTCCTCTTGTCTGTCTCAAATCTTGGCAGCAGTCACCTCTGCATGCCAGGAAAAAGCAGCAAAGAACATTTGGTTCACACCCTGAGGTCAGTCACAGGCCAGATTGAAACCCAAAGGCAGACAAAGGAAAACAGATATACATGTGTCAAGACAGACATACAAGTATGAGTTCAGCAAACTCACTGTCACTGATTGATGCCTTCAGTATTAACAAAGGCCTTCAGTATTAACAAAGGCCAATGACATTGAAGAGGAAGAAGTCTACAAGCAGCACTGGAACATTTGTCAGGCCTCCAGGGTACACACGGTGTGGTTTGGTTAGAAATACTGATGTCACCTGGAGTGGAAGGTTACTAGTCAAAATGTACATTGCACAGCCACAACTTTTGTTTGCTAACAAGAAAACACTAGAGAGCACTTTAACTTGTTATTACAAGGCTACAAGATGATTAACTTAAATTCTGAGACAAGTGGATAAAAAAATCATTGTGTTTCTCTGCACTTCCATCACTGTCTGGTTTGGTTCAGCAACAAGGCATGATGGGAACAGAATCCAACAAATAATTTGAACTGCAGAAAGAACCACTGATGCCAGCCTTCCCTCCATGGAGGACCTGTACACCTCACGCACCAAAAAGAGGGCGGCAAAGATTTCTGCAGACCCCTCACACCCTGGACACAAACTGTTTGAGCTCCTCCCCTCTGGACGGTTCTACAGGTCACTGTATGCCAAGACATCCAAACACAAGGATGGTTTCTTACCCTGGGCCGTCACCGTCTTGTATGCTGTCGGCCTCACTGAAAACCTGGGCCTGATCTTCATATGTGAATTAGCAGGTTAGCTGGATAATATTGTTGTCAGTTGGACATGATCCTGGATCTGCTGGTTCTTCCAAAGTCTCATAGAATTTGTTGTCCTGTCAACATGTCTGTAATCTCAGACCTACTCAGGAGCATGTTTGTTCCCAGGATTAATCCACGAAACAAAACAAGATCTAAGATTCAAATGTGGCTGGAGCAGAAAGTCCATTCAACTGTAGATGCATCATTCTTACATGGGCAAGCTACTGACACCGGAGCGATTAGAAGATGTTTGTTTAGCATACAGAGGGAATCATTCAGATGGACTGTCAGCACCTCATGTTAGGAGCCAGACACAGAGTTGTGCTATTGCAACCACACAGTCGATGTGCACTGCACTGACATTTCTCACAAGCAGCAGTTTCTTATATACAGCTGACAGCTGGGAAAGAGGAGGAAAGA